>NW_010398332.1:7135-35803 GCF_000710305.1 Buceros rhinoceros silvestris | reverse complement strand
CTTTCCCTCACACTTCTCACAAGTCCAAAGATATTTCAAATTATATAAATAAACAAAAGGAACTGTTCCATCATAAAGTACACTTACTATCTTCAAGGTTTTTTTTTATATGATCCACTTTTTTTTTATTTTCCCAAGATACTTTAGATACCCACTTACAGTTTAAACAGAGCTCATTAAATTGTTTTAGTCATTTCTTTCTTTTCTTATGTCATAAAGACTTTCTCTCCAATCTTCCCTTTCTCAGGAGAATGCAGTTGCTCTCAACATATTTGAATTTGGTAGGGAGCCATTGCGGAGTTTTGCTCAATTGATGCATGGATTAACACTTCTCAAAAGAAAGAGAACAAAAGAGCAACAATTAAAATCAAGTAGTAATATCTACTGGTGGGATCTGATGTGTGCGCTCATACACTCATCTGGTGTAGTCACTTTTTCCTGATGACACGTATTACATTAAAACTAGTAGATCTTCTTTTCATTTATTTATTTATTTATTCATTCATTACAAGAAGAATGCAGAATCTTTAATATCGCATGACATTTTCTATCGATGACCATTTTGCCTGGTACAAAATCATATTGGGTACTATTTTTTATTTCCCTACTTTTTTTTTTTTTCTAATGGATGGAGATTAAAAATTAAATATTTTACTCAACCTGAATTTAATCACGTAGTACATTACTTATGGCATTTGTCAGTTGTTTGAACTCCATCATTAGCATCATTCAATTCTTTTGAAGAAGTGTTATTTTTAAGGGCCAAGTCTGCAAAAGCAGAACCCATTTATTTTCTAAATCCAAACAAAGACAATTTTTCTTTTAAACTATCTGAAGTCTGTGGGTATATATTTTTTCATCTTCTCAACAGAAAGAGGAAGTCAGAATTCATTTGAGATTGAGTCAGATTACATTACATTTATATGAAGTATAATTCTCAAATATTTCCACATTCAACCTCGTTCATTTTTCTTTTCTTTCCTTTAGGTTGAAAAAAGTAATTTGTATCATTTTTGCAGTACAAGGTATTATATTAAGCAGAAAATGAAAAGACTGGACTGACCTAGTCATTGAAGGAAGTGTTTTCAAGCTTTTTTCTCTGCGTATCATGAAGAAAAAGGCACAAAAGGTATATTTTGATATAATTCATCCACTACAAAGTTTAATCTCAAAACATAGATGAAAAATGAAGAAGAATTTTAAAAAGATTTAGTAAAGCAGACTTTAGTGTTTGTCCTTAAAATAAATATTTGAATTCTTGTTGTCTACAATAATGCATTTTCTATAACCTTATTCTGGCAGTAAAAGTACCTATAATATTAGATTCTAATGACATCTGAAACTTAGCTGACATTATTAGACATAAAACATTCAACCTGTTTTCTTTCTATATTTCTTCCTTCTTTCTTTTTTTTTTAAAAAAGGAGCTAAGATGGAAAAGGCGGTAAAAAATATAAATGGAATGTGACTCATGCAGACTATTTTCTGTATAACCTAAACACATGTAATTACAGCACAGCATCTGTAGGCTTCCATTAGAGTCAAGTGATATATACTAGCAGGGAAAGGTTTTCTTCTGCAAATTGCTGCAGCATATGACTTTATTTTGTCACTTATTTCCAACTGAAGAAAATGTACAAACACTGATTGCTCTGCCTTTGATTTCTTAGACGTGTTTCAAAATTTTTTCCAGCAAAAAGCAAGCTTTTGGGGGTCTTTGCAGTTACAGTTCTGGGAAATGTAGGTCACACAACAGAAATGTTAATTAGACGGGGGACTACAAAAATATTTTGAGCTCTTTAACTCTTGTCATAGCCATCTATTATAGAAGGAACAAGTTGGTTTTAATATTTGTTGAATTAAAAAATATTACAGGAAGCTAACCTTGGGCCCTCATTTCCATAATTGGCTCTTGCATGCTGTGTATTATTTGACACATTCATTTGATTACTTTTTTTAAAAAAAATGCTAAAGCGATATCTGAAGTAACCTGCATATTAACATTTCATTTCTTATCGTGCCTTTCTTCAAGTAGTCAGGTTATGCTGAAAATTACCGTTTACATAGCCAAGATTCCACTGGGGGATGTAGTCCAGAAACATATTTAAAAGGAGGGGGGAGAAAAAAAGAAAAGACATCAACTCTTAGGTGTTTTCTCATCCTTGAAAAAGAGACAAGATACTTTGATTATTTTTTTGTAAGAATTACTGTTTAACTGCTTACCTTTCTGCTATAGGTAAAAAAGTTTTGATTTTGTGAAACTGCTTAGTATCAGTGGAGAGCTAGTGTAGAACTGGTACTACACAGGGCAGAGTTTCTGTTCTCTTCCATTAGCAACTTACTTCAGTAAATAGATCCAAGCAAGTGATCATGGTCTTTCAAGTCAAGGGCTTGTATTGCTTTAGGTTACCACATGACAATTTCTTGGTACTTATGAAATGTCCAGTTGACCTCTCAGGCAAAAAGGTACTTTGATGAAATGATACTGTGTTCTCAGATGTGAAACAGTTGACTTACTCCAGCACGTAGAAACAGAAAGCGGATTGTTCTATCCGTGTTTCATCACGTCGGAAAACGTGACAGAAGTTTAGATCCTGTTGCAACTATTTCTATGTTTTGACATATTAATGCATTGGCTGTGTTTACCTGTTCTAATAGATACCTGTGTTTTCAACAGCACAGTCACGTACAATAAAAATGCAAGAGAGTTTTTCTATTAAATTGATCTGAGTATTTGATGTTTAATTTTTCTGATTATCCAAAACCATATACTAAGTATGTTTATGTCAGGAGTGTCCATTTACACGGCTACAGCTAGATGAGAATGATGTGATTATGAAGGCTTGAAATTCCAAATGGGATTAAGTGAAGCTGGAGCCTGTGTTGAAAAAGGGGCGTGGGAGGTGGAGGGTGCGGTGGAAACAACCAACAAAAAACCCCAGTTGTTGGTAAAGCGTGACTTCCCCTTGCTGAAGCCAGGCTGACTATTTCTGATGATTTTCTTGCCCTTTGTGTGCCAGGAAGTAGGTTTCCAAGGTTAGTTACTCCATCACATTCCCATGGCAGGATAAGTCCTCTTTCTTGCCCTTCGTGAAGATAGGAGTTATATTTGCTTTTCTTCAGCCTACAGACACTTCTCCCAGTTGTTGTGATTGATCAAAGATTATTGAGAGTGGCCTCTCAATAACATCTGTCAGCTCCCTCAGCACTCCTGGATGGATGTCATCAGGCACCATGGAGGTTTTTGTCCTGTTTTCTTAAGTGTTTCCTGACCTGACCCTCTTCCTTGCTCCAGCCTTTCCCCCTGGTGTCTGGAGTCTGGGATTCCTGCAGGCTGTCCTTGCAAGTAATGACTGAGGCAAAGAAGTTATTCAGCACTTCAACATTTTCCACATCCTGTGTAACCAGGTCCCCAAAATCATTGAGCACTGGGCTACGTTTTCCCTAGTCTTCCTTTTGTTACCTCTTGGAATCCCTTCCTGTTGACATTTCTGACTAGATTCAATTCCATTTGGGCTTTAGCTTTCCTAGCTTCATCCCTGGGTGCTCAGATGGTGTTTCTGTGTTTCTCCCAGGTTACCTGTCCTTGCTTCCACCCTCTGTATGATACTTTTTATATTTGAGTTTGGCTGGGAGCTCCTCATTTATCCACACAGGCCTCCTGGCATATTTTCCTGACTTCTTATTCCTTGGGATGGAACTCCCTTGAGCTTGGAGGAGGTGATCTTTAAATATTAACCCGCTTTCTTGGGTCTCTCTTCCCTCCAGTGCCTTAGCCAGGCTGACTCTTCCATCTTTGAAGAGGCCAGAGTCTGCTCACCTGAAACCCAGCTTAGTGAGCATGTTTTTCACCTTCCTCCATGTCTTCAGGATCTTGAACTTCACCATCTTATGGGCACTGGAACAAAGACTACTTTTGATCTTTATATTCTTCACATCTCTCCTTGCTGGTGAGTAAGAAGTTGTATCCTCATTGGCTTCTTTGTCACATGGAGGAGGAAGTTATTATCAATGTACTCCCGGAACCTCTAGGATGGTTTATGTCCTGCTGTACTTATCTTTTGATTTAGCTCTCAGCTTATATTTTTGTAAAAATATGACTAGACACTCTGTATTTAAACCTTCTTCATCTATTCATATGCACCCTGTGACAGACTGAATTCATTCCAGCAGCATTCCTAAAATGACAGTACGGAAATAGCTGGTTTTGAGCATCCAGTGTTTTCACATTTATTGTGCCTTATATTACCTAGTTATTTTTTTAAAAGGCCACCACTAACAACACCTAGCATACAACATTTCAAATCAGACTAGGAGCCTTTTATCTCTCTTCTGCCATGATACTGTGAAAATTTGTGTGACATGTTGTACTGACTGCTGGAAAGTGAAATATTTCATTTTTATAGAAAAAGAAAATAGTACTGACAATTTGTATTCTATGCAGTAATGAAACATTCTCTTTTACAATGTGCAAGATATATGTGCCACCACTTTACATTCAGTTTCAGCTCCACTCTTCAGAAGCCCTGGAGAGCAAATGCAGGAGTGCAACATAAAACTTTCTATTTCAACACCAACACAGCATCCTTCAGCCTGCTCTTAAAGCATGATGCCAATTTGACTAGGTGAATGAAGGTTGTTTCTGGTCACTACCGGGCAATTAATGAAAAACGCAGAATTGGGGAAGCATTCATGAAATGCAATGGATTCTGTTATTTATTCTGATTTCTCATGAATGTGTGCATGCTTTCATCTATAGTAACGGTAGCAGTCATAATATTAGTAATAACATTAATAATTATTAATAATAACAACAGAATAGCAAATAGCTGTGAAAAGAAGGTAGACTGATCTTGATTCAGTAGAACACTATCATTTTTGGAAAAAATTAAAATTAGACAGGTCTCTTTGGAACAACTCTTGCAATTCTCTAGAAAACCATTGTTTGCATCTGACTGATAATGGTCAGTGAGTAATTTTAATGATTTTAAATGGCTTCAACCTAAAACAATTAAGATCTTTTGTTTCAATCAACGATAAGACAAATAATTTTTTGCTAAGGACTACATATATTCTTCCTCCTAGCTCTACATGTGTTGCTTCTTGGAACATGGCAACCAAGTAGAACATATTCATGATGAAGAAAGATGGTAAATTTTCCTGAAGCATATCAAAAGGTTGCATTCTATTAAGGCTTTCTGATTTCTTTAGTGCCAGATGCATACTAGTAAGAAATGCATGCACTTTTAATTGAGATAGTATTTTGAATGCAAGTAGTAAATCATGTTTTCGAGATATAGACTGTGAAAACTAAAATTAAAAATCTTATTAGGATTAAAAACTTATTAAAATTAAAAAATTAAAAGTTAAAAAATTCGCATCAGCAGTGATTCAGCTATGAGGTAACCCTAGGTAGTGTTTTGCTACATGTGAAGATCACATATAATAGTTATATTTACCTACAGAAAACTGAAATTGCTTATACTACTTTTTTCCCAAAGTGGAGAGTAAATTTAATTATGTTTAAGAGTGGAAAAGGCACCATTGGGAAAATGGTCAGCAGCTCATCTTCCTCCTCACTGGTTTGTTTATTTATTTATATATGAAATAAAACAGAGTTTTAACTTAGAATTACAGCATTCAGGCAATGATATAGTTTTCTAAAGAATGAGAGATGAGACCAGATATACTTTCTGGTAGAGTGGCACAAATGTGAAATATCTAGCTTCAATTTACAGAGAATATAATTTATTCCTGAAATTGTAAATTAAAGTTAAAAATTTGCTAAGAACATAAAAGTTTTAACTGTATAGCATACTTTGTACCCCATTTACCTTCCCGGAATTATCTTTGGAGATTATAGCTGTAATTATTGTGTGCCAGCCACAGGAGTTTATAAGTGTCTGGGACAAGTGATTTCCAAGACAGAATATCTACACATAGGCAGAAGAAATTTTAAACACATCATTTGTTTGCCGATTGATTTTTATTTCAATCTTCCTCTTTTTTTAATCCCTCACCATCTAAGCAAGACATCTCCTTGAGGACACTTGCTGTTTTCTTAACAGGGGGCATGCATATTCTACCAGAAAACCTGAATACTGTGGGGAAGAGGAGTCCAGAAGAGCTTTGTCTTTATTACACTGTCTTCATTACACTGTCTCCGTTTCTTCTTAAGACATAGACTTTATTCTGGGGTGCCTTAAAGCTCTACGCAGCATTCTTTCACTGATATCATCAGGACTGCAAGAGAAACATATGTTTTACATACTAATCATATATCCACTTTGTTATTCAGTTCCCACCTATTACTGACCACTTTTGGCATTAAGTGTGCCTCTTCTTCACAGATATTAACATATCTAATCAATTTGATGATCTGAAAATTAAGCTTGTTTAGGTAACTCCTTTACAGAAACATACTTTACAATACAGTATCTGCTCAGATATTGGCACATGCAAGCAAACACAGAGACAAAAGAGTGCATCATAGGCCAGTTAAGGAGCAGTAGTATCTTCTTTTTTCTGGAGAAAAGCATACCCATAAACACATGTTCCTGAAATGTTGAAAGAAACATGGAAGAGTGTATTACACTGAATGATATACTGCAAGCAACAGACTGGCATGAATTTTCCATTAGCCTCCAAGGACAATCTATGCATTATGATAAATCAGTAGGACAGTTTGCAACATGTAGCAAGTTATTTAAGACTACTACATTTATCCATTAAGAAATTTAAAACTAGATCTTATTATTTTGGGATAGCTCACATTGATACAAAAAAAAATTGGTGCTGTAGTTAATTTGCACAACTTACGTGCTGATAATTGCTCATATTACACTGAAACTTTTAGGCTGGGATTCAGGTCCTACAGAGTAGGAGTCTAAAGTACAGCTGTCTAAGCAATATCTAAACTCTCCTTACGGTTTTATAAAGAACTAATCAATGCCATCATCAGAATATAGAGAACTCTTCAGCTTTATGTGAAGTACAAAGACTTTTCCTGGCAAGGTAGGTCTCAAGACTTCAGTAAATGAGATTCACTATAAAACATGAAAAATGAAGCTGGTCAGGTGAGTCTGAAATTGTATTGTTTTCAAAGTAGACTTGAAATTTACACCTTCTGCTAATCTCTTCTATTTAGCTAGGATTTGCCGGAAAATCACATTTATATCAGCTTCCTTAATGATCTTAAGAAATCTCACCCATTGTTTGCCTTAGAAGCCAGTTAGTAGAGTACCTTAGACAAAACTGAATAACTTTCACAAAAAATGTTAAATTGAGTGATGGGTAAGATTTTCAAAAGCACTTACCCCTTGATCTGTCTCTGTCCCTATCAAATTCAGTGGCACATATTTGCATGTTGCCTCTGAGAAAAGTTTCTAAGCAGCAACACCCTGTGGCAAACTTGAAAAGTGTCCTTTGACATTTCTATTAGTAGTTTTTAAAAAGTCTCAGTTCACTTAATATGAAAGAGCTCTTCTCAGTGCAAAAGTTTGAATTTGAATATTAGAAACTTAAACTTTTACACCACCACCACCCCTTTTTTTTTCCTTCTGACAAAATATGCTGGTATTTTACTTTCTGGAACTTCATATCTGAATCCAAAACCAACAAATACTCAGATGATTGAAATACAAATATAAGCAGTGAAGAATGCTATCTGATGAAAAATGAGGAATGAGAAACATTGGAAGAGCCTTTTAAACCTGCTTTGACTTCCTAAAACTGAAAAATAAATCCATTAGATTGCATTGCAAGCAGATTTACCTACACATCTTTATGTCATATAGAACTGAGAAAGCTTTAATTTTTCAGAATTTTCTTTAAGAAAGAAAGAAATTAAGATTAATTTTCAAATAATCTGAAAGGTAGTGTTTAGGATAATGTAATTACATTGTTTGATCATATTAATTCAGTAAACAATCACTTACACTGTTTTAGGACTGAAAATAACCTACAGTAAATATCCAGCCAGGGCCTTTATTGCCTCCTGTGTGAATCATGTCCTTCTCCAGGATTTTGATGGATGAGTCTGTGTTGGAACGCTTTTCCATGCCTGTTTGAAATACACTTTCTTTGAAGATTATAGCCTCTTTTCAGGCCATAAGTACCTAGCACTCTGTGAATAGTGAATACATCTTTCCAAACGCTATTTGGCTCTGATATGAAGAAATTACTGTCAAGGTTAATTACCTCATTCAAAACCAGTTCTCACCTGAAGGCTTTCCAAAATGTTTTTGAAGTACCAGAGAGATTAATTTGCCAGACAAACTGTGTGATACGCATATAGATGTGTTAGTATAGAATTCAACATGTACCTTGTTCCTAAACTTTGTTTTGAATGTAAAAAAATTAAGACATATATTTTCAGCATTTGAAGTTACATATGAAAGCCTAATAAAAATGTGAAACTGGTGTTATAGAAAGGTGTTATAGTAAAAAAGCTTCTGAAAAATTCTACCAAACCCAAACTGACAACCACTTTCTCTCAACCAGTTTTTTTGCTGTTCTTGCTGTTATATCTTTTACCTACCAGCTGAATAATACATTGCTTAGTTCTCTTCATTAACTTTCTCTAATTTGATAGTTTCAGAATGTTATTAAAATGCAGAGAAGAGTACAAGCAAAGTCTCATGGTATATAAAGCTAAAAAAGTGTCTACAGTAAAATTTTATGAAAAAGGCTTCCCCCCCACTGCCCCCCAAGATATCCAAGCCCTGCATACAAGCCCCTTGGAATAAGATTATTGGGAAAAACCTTTACACTACAGTTTATGTTGCTCTTATAAACCATAAACTTATAATCCTTTCCCTGTTGTGAAGAAAATTTCTAACATTATAATTAAATTTTCCCCTCTGGTATTCCTTTACTTCAAATGCCAAAGTTAAGCTTTCAATCATCTCAAACAATTATAAAGACATTCAAAATATGCATTGAAAATGACAGTTCTTAATTTATCTCATATTTTTAACTCTCATCAATTTGGCTGTAATGATGTCTCAATCCTAAGACTGAGGATTTCCTAAAGAAACGAGATTAAATATATTAAAGTTCAGCCGACTGCAAAGGACAATCTGAATAGAGCATTGCATGAGCATCAGGGTGGAAATGAGCTGCACTGAACACAAATAAATATGTGAGTGCTGATATGTACGCAGAGGCCTCAAAACTTTCGAATTGCATTCACAGTGCAAACAAATAGGATGCAAAGCAGTGTAAACTCAGCAGTGCATCTAGCTGTAAATTGTGGATTTCATTGTGTGGCAGCCTATAAGCTATAATGCAGAGCTGTATTTTTTCAAACGCTAAATTATCCATAGGCATAAGGAGAAGAGACTGTATAATTCACCTTCAGTAATAAAAACTTTCATCACTTCTCCCAAGTTCTGCTATTGCACAAAGATCATGATGACTCTGTAAATGTAGTGGTTATTGGAGTGAGCACACACAGTCCTTTAATTCACAGTGATGGTATTTTTTGTTTGGAGAGGAAATGACATTATGCTTCTGTGATTTCACCTTGCCATCAGCTCTCACTGTGATCAGTGGATTCCATCCGAACACCCAAATAATAGACAACGATGTGATAGGTTTATGAAAATATTGTCTGGAGGACTCTGCTTCAATTTAACACAAATTTGATCAAATTATTTTCAAATGCAGTCAGTACAGACCACTGAACAAAAGCAAATTGCTGGGGAAGGAGAAAGGGAAATGAGCATAAGGAAGAAAGGGGAGGAAGAGACCTGAAAGGACATTAGCCTTTCTGTGCTTCATTGCCCACTGACCTCACAAGACACAGTTCTTCCTCTATCACCTTCAATAATTAATTTCGGTAGCCATTCTCTTCCAAAACCTACTTCCAAGTAATTCTAAGAACAATAAACTACTCCAGTAGACTTTCTAAGCTTCATCTCACTTAATTTCGGTAGCCATTCTCTTCCAAAACCTACTTCCAAGTAATTCTAAGAACAATAAACTACTCCAGTAGACTTTCTAAGCTTCGTCTCACACCAGCCAAGACAGGAAAAAAAAAAAAAAGGTTCATTTGATCGCCTTAAAAATTCGAGACCTTTCAACTGATGTTATAACAGGAGTTTGTTGTTTTAATATAGAATCATAGAATCATCTGGTTGGAAGAGACCTTAAAGATCATCAAGTCCAACCGTTACCCCTGTACTGCCAGGGTCCCTTTATCTAAAATGGTAGAAAAATGTTTCAATGTAGAAAACATGTTGGAAATTTAGGCTAAATTTATGTTTAAAGCAAATCTTAAACACTTAATTCCTATGTTAAACTAATTTTTCTGGCTACTTGCTATCCAGGAAAACTAAGCTAAAGCCCATTCGGAATTTTCTCTGTTTGCATTTAAATTTTGCTCTAAATGTCACCTGCTCATTGTAGCACCAGTAGGATTTCGGTAAATAAAATAGCAACAACAGTAACAATAAAAATATTTAAAGTTGTGGGTTAACTACAGCTAAGCACTACTCAGATGCTTCCTCATTCTCCCTGCGATGGGATGGGGAAGACAAGCAGAAGGGTGAAAGTGAGACAACTTATGGGTTGAGATAAAGATAGTTTAATGGATAAGGCTAAAGCTGCACATGCAAGCAAAGGAAAACAAGGAATTCATTTGCTACTTCCCATCGGCAGACAGGTATTCAGCCATCTCCAGGAAAGTAGGGCTCCGTCATGCATGTAACAGTGGCTTAGGAAGACAAGTGCTGTAACTCTGAATGTCCCACCTTCCTCTCTCTTTCCTCAGCTTTTTTTTCTGAGCATGTCATATGACATGGAATATCCCTTTCACTAGCTGGGGTAATTTTTTATTAATGTATTGCAATTTCAGAGTATGAAAATTATCAAGGTAACCTTCACAGTGCTTTACCAGGTAGTGTATTATCTTAATTTTGCAGATATAGAAACACTAAAATCTGGGAATTATGTTTATGTCTGTAAACAAAACCAAAATATATATAAAAAGAGAAAGTATAGTTCTCATGGGTATTTCGTTCAACACTAGATGAACTTCAGAACAACAGATATATAGTTCCAGATTTACAGAGGTTTTGTGACTTTTTTAATCTGTTCAGATGTTCTGTAATGTGAATGATTATTCTGCAAACCATGCCCCACTGAGAAAATTTTCCATAAAAAGCCGTTATTTTTGAATGATTACTTTTACAGATAACCAACCTAAGCTGGACACACAAACAGGTGCTGCACTAGTTGACTAGTTCTACCTCCTATTAGACCTGTCTAATATTGCATGTTGGACTATTTCAGTAGTCACATCTATAAAGTATTACATGGTACTAACGGAATCTTGGTAAATAATTGTTATTTTTTTAAAAATCATCATATGTCTGGTGCCTTATCAATTTTCACTCTGACTTTTATTGGAGATTAAGGACAATCATGCAAAAATCTGTGCTTTTTTCTTCTCCTTTGAATATTTTCAGTCACTTAGTCAGGGGGAATGGCAACATATACATAAATACTAACTAGTGAATTGTAAAGTAATATTTTTGCATCATTCTCTGTACGGAAAATTGCTCAGGAATATTAGTCAGTGAATATTTAATTACACAGAAATCAGCTGATTCATAAAAAATCAGGAAAGGAAAAAGCAAGCTAAGATTCTGAGATAATTTCCTTGGAGTTAAGCCATTGTATTTCTCTGTCCTTCCTGCAAGATGACTTCAGTTCATGACAAAGTCAGTTTAGAGGATCATAGATAGCCTCAGGGTATAATTTGAAGATATGCAATTTCTGTCCTGTCTGCAGGATCATTGTTTATGCGTGATGATGTACAAGGACTAAAGAACATGGATTAATTGTAAAATCTTAGAGGAGAAACTACGACAGACTGCTTCTTTTGTTTCTACTAAGCAAGATGATAATATTAAGTTACCTCAAAAAGACAAAATACAGTACATTTACTTATAAAATCAAAACATTCTTCTATGTAAGTCAAAGTGTAGTTTATGCCTAATGTTCCCATTAAATTAAATTTAGATTACAGTAACTGAACGTGTTGCTGAAGATACTCTAGAAACTAAAAAGAACCTCAAACACTCTAACAATTAAATAATTAGGGCTATTAATAATTTCATAAAATACCTAAAATGTCTGTTGCAACTTACCAAACTGTGATTAAACTGGAAGATTAAGAGGTAATACTTTTATGTCTATGATCTCATTTTTTAGCAAATACGTATTCAGGGCAGGATTATAATGATGTTTCATGTCATTAATTAGTATCTGAAGATTTAATTACATAGCTTTTCATTACCCATCTGAAAATAAATTCCTGGTGTGGAGGGTAATCCTATAGAGAGCAGTGTCTCAGTTTTGCATTTTGGTTTTTAAAAGAAGGATTTCTGTGAAATTTGTACTTCTTACAAGTCACAAAATTGTGCCTGTGTAAATACAATTTTCCCTTCAAACACAACAGAACATAAAAAAACCCACAGAACTTTAAATACATATCTGAAGCTGCTTTAAAACAAAAGTTCATCACAAATACATAAATGATAGCAAATCTGAAAATGCCTACAGTGAAAATATAGTCATTTGTTGAAGAAGCAACAAGTCTGAGTAACCATGTGTTCAAAATTTGAAGACCGTGATAGTATATCTTAAAAAAAAGATAATATTAGCAAATAATCACATATGCCAAAGACTAGAGAAAATCAAGATAAAATAAAAAAATACTCCTAAATATAACTATATTCTCTGAAGAGTTTAAGATTTCAATATAGGGGGTTTTTAAACTGATTTTTTAAAGTTGTCTTCAAAGGTAAAGAAAAAAACCCAACTTTGTCATTTTATTTCTAAATGTACTTATTCTCCTATTCTCTCTACTCTCACATAACCAAACTCTCCAATTGGTCTTGAACCTCAGTTCAAGGTACACTTCATTAATGATAATTCACTTTTACATTTCTGGGTGGAGAAGACCAACATTTTCCTCCTGAAGCATATCCTAGTTTCAGTCCAATGAAGAGAATGCTCTAGGGACAGTCTCTAAGAGGCAATAAACCCAAGAATGTATTTGTCTTCTGTGTAATATCCTCCAACATTGTCCCAGAGGTATTTTCACCTGAAAATACATGTTTTTTCTTTAAATCAGGTTTTTAAGTCCTGGTTTCGTAGTACATAGAACCAAACCTCAACAATAAAAACCACAACCAGTAAACTCTTAGGTGAACTGTAGACTTTTTCAGAAACTTTGAACTGGAAAATTAATATGTTGAAAAATAATTCTTTTAAATGTTGTTAGGCAACTATATTTGCACCTATAACTAGATGATATCTGGTTGAATATGAGCTAGAGTTCACAACTTGATCTGGGGTTAGGGATTACTCCCTGATGGGAAACTTTTATCATCGCTGACATAGCCACTTAGAAAATAAACTTTTTATATAGAAAAAGCTTGTGCATAATTGGAAGACTCCCTCACCTTAAAAAATGTTGAAGATTCTTTAGAAATTTTTTAGTCAGACCCTACCCTATTGTCCTGCCCACAGACTACCACATGTTCTTCCTCCATGACAGCAGGTGAAATACAGCTCACATAAGTCAGAGGAGAGGAGTCATAGTATTAGAGCTTATCTCAAGTTGGAAGGGACCTATAAGAACCATTGAGCCCAACTCTTTGCTCCTTTCAGGACTAGCTAAACTAAACCATATGACTAAGAACATCAACTGGATGCTTCCTGAGGATAAGTGTTTTAAATAAGAACAATTTATAATACTCTGAGCAGAAAAGACAATTCACATCTAATAATTTCATCGTTATAATGTAAGCAGAGATAACATAAACAATATAGTATATTCTTACAGTATTGGGATGATATTCACTAAGAAAATTTGTTGGCATTTTTGAAGCCTCCAAATCCACTCATATTATAATCAACATTTTAGGTGGAATTCACTGGATCAAATGCAGACAGCTACCTTGTTCATATAGACATTCTAGCCAAGATCTAGAATAATCGGGTGCATCTCATTATGAAATGTTATTTTTTCACACCTGATCATATGTCCATAGTGTGTCCGCAATCTCAAATGAGATCAGATGAATCCTCTCCATTAGACCTATTTTGTCTACTTACACTGAAACCTTTTGGAGTAGCAGGCTTTGCATCAATGTTCTTCAGATTTAAAACGAAGGAGAACTTAATTTTCACCTTAATCTAAATGTCTTCAGCCTCTGGTATATTCTGGTCTCTGATACTCTTTCTTCATAACAATAAATGATTCTATCAATCAGCTTCATAGCAAACAATAGCAGCTTTGGAATTTTTTATGACCAAAAAACCCGAACATTTCGTTTCGCTTTGGAATGACTGAAATGACTTGGGAATGTTGTTATGTTAGGAAGTTTTGAAAATGTATCCATGGATTTCCCTTTTTATTATTTATAGTTCTATATTTTGACTTACGTATCTATGGGTTTGCATTATTTTACAGAGAGAGAGTGAGTGAGAGGGAGACAATGAGCCAATCTACGAAAAAGAGGCAGATTTGACTAATCCACAGTTTACTGAGCAAAGTGGTCGATCTAAGAGTCACACATTTGCACATCTGCACACTCCTTCTTAACTGTTCAGTGTAATCCAAAGATCTGACTTTTTCTACCCCTTCAGCATCTGTCACAGAGCTGTGCATAATACTGATTCTTGTTCCATTCGGAAAACAAAAGGAACCTGACCTAAATTTTTTTCTCTGGGTATTTTTTCATAAAAATACTCCAGTTACACAGTGAAAGATGAGAGGTTTTGATTCACTGCATAACATTAAGTCTTCTTAATTACTTATCTAGTTGTTAACATTTTTGTTTGTTTTGCTTAGAACTACACACAGACAGAAATAATTAAATGCTTGTCTCAAGTGAAAAAAAACCCAACCCAACATTCTTTATGTTATTCCTATTTGATAAGCAGAATACTGACAGTATAACCCCGTTTTAAATTTTCAGGTGTTTTAACATCCTACTTCCAATGGCTAAGACACAAAATTTAAGATGAGGTTTAGACTTACTGACTGTAACAGAAAAAGTTCTGGGCATAGTTCCTATGACACTAATAAAGTCTAGAGAGAAAAGAATGTTAGATACATGTCCGTTTTCACAAACAATTTCATAGTTCATGAAAGGGCTTCAATAAAAGGAGGAACATTGCTTGAGGTCTGATTCACCTTGGAAAAGTATAAAAGGTAGAATTTTTCTTTCAGATTTATATTGTTCTAGTATTTGTTTTTTAATCTATTTATTACAAATATCTACGAATGATGTGAGGATACAACTAAAACATCCTTGTAAGTAGACCTGGAAATGAGCTTGGGTTGAACTAAAAGAAAATAGAACATTCAGGAAAGGAAAATAAATTCTTGATGTAGAAACATGAGTAAATAATAGGCATTCCAAAAGGATAAAAGTGATATTTTTATTTATGAAATTAACAGAAAAAAGTTCAAGAAGAAACTGGATGTCACGACAGAATAATAGAAATCTGCTGAAAATAGACACTAAACAGTAAGTTAAAGAAAGAGGTAGACTGAACTTAAGATGTACCTAAAATTTGCCACCACAATGTGGTATAAGTGATAACATGCAAGCAAAAGAAGACTGAAAATCAGTTTTTAAAATTTTTCTTCTTCAGATCTGAATGCCAATAGCAGAACTCTCATTTTTCTGGGTACAAGAGTTCTAAAAGTAGTAGAAAGAGAGGAAAGACAAGTGCTTTAACATGGATGGGAAAGTTTTTGATAGATGAAACAATGGTATCAGTAGTTTAAAATAACTATAGGTAGTAACAAAATTAAGGATGCATAAAATAAAATATGAAAGTACACAAAAAGATATGTTATTCATTCTTGTTTTCAATGTAACTATTATAAAGAAAAAGTTATAGAAAATAGAAGGGGAAGAAAAACTGAGTGAAACACAGTAGCAAGCTCTCTTTGTAGACTTCTTGTATGCATATGTTTTGATGATAATGCAGTTATCAGATAACATAATGAATGTTAGTCTGTAGTCTGAAGCCTTAAGAGGACTGAAATAGCTTACAGCTGAAAAGTCTCAGCAGGGCAGCATACTTGAACACCCTGAATAATATGGTAAAGGAAGATATCTGTCTAGATCCATTAATAAATAAGGAAAAAAATTACTGAATTGGCCAGACTCATTTTGCTGCAGTTAGGATATGGACAGGTTTTGAATTCTTGGGTAGAAGAATTGTGTCCTGGGGAAATTAAGAAAACAAAAAAAGATGACTGCGTGATGCTAAACAAAAGAGAGAAAAAAAGATAAAGGAGGGGAGGCACAGATGTCTTACCCAAGGCAACCTCTAAATGGTTAAGTCTTGAATGTTCTCTCTGCATGAAGGACTGGACAATGTAGAGACATCTTTATTGCAGTGAGTACACTCAGACCTGTACCTACAGCTTGCAAACTGCGTGCTTTTCAAAACTTCCATTAAAAGAAAAAAAAAGCATATGAGAAGGAAAAAAAAGGTGAATGACAAAAAGTGTTAAAGGGAAATTCTTCTACGTTATAAACAATTGAGCAAGTAGGATACTTCAACCGTTGCAAAAGATGGTTTAGAAGGGTGTTATGAATTACAAGAGATGAATATGCAAGGTTTGTTACAAATGTTTGTTTCAAATGAAACTTAGGAGTGAAGCTGAAAAGAAATGAAATGATCCTTCACTACTAAGTGGTAGGCCTGTAGAATTTCTTGATTAATCACAGAATCATAGATTCATAGAATAGTTTAAGTTGGAAGGGACCCCTAGAGATCCTCTAGTCCAAGCCACAAGTTGAAGCAGCTCATATTAGGCTGGATAGGGAGAAAGAAAGAGAGGGAGAAAGAAAGAGAGAAAGAAAGAGAAAGAAAGAAAGAGAGAAAGGGAAAGAAAGGGAAAGAACGAAAGAAACTTTTTCTTCATATCTGATTGGAATTTTCCATGTTCCAGATTGTATCCACTGCTTTTTGTCCCATTATTACAGGTAAAACCTGGCTCTGTGCCCTTAGTAACATCCCATGAAGGCATCAATAAGATCTTCCCTTATCTTTCTTTGTAAAGATGAACAGACTTAGTCTCTCAGCATCAAAGTATCTACTGCAGATATCCGTGTAATGTCACTTTCAGAGATGAAATGCTGAATTAGATGGATTTGCTTTGAGCAAGTGCAGACATTGCACACTTTATTACCCCCCTGAGACTATTGGAAAGGAGATTTACAAGTTGATAAAACTGTGAGAGCAGGCAATAATGAAACAAAGTGTGATGAGAATTCAAAAGCAAATTACTGATTTGGTCACAGAGTGATAATTAAGAATTTGTTTTCTAATGACATGCCTTTCCAAATCTGTATTTTGTATTAACACATTCAATATATTTCTGCTTATGTGACATAGGTAATGATATTTTATATTCAAATATACTGTACATTTGGGGATTTTTTCCCTATCGAAAATACTTCGTTCAAAATATTTTGCATTTCACAGGATTTTGTTAAAAACTAAACTTCATTGTCCTATTCTTCCCACTATCTTTTTGTTGTTAATCATAATTTATGTATTTATTCTTACAGTTTCCTTTTGGACACTTTCACAATACAGAAAGCTCATCTGTCAGAAGTTGCACAGCCAAAAATAAGAAGACATAAGGAGACAACAACATGATGTTTAATAACTCTCCTAAGCTTTATCTTTCCTAAAACTGAGCTTAGATTCAAAGATTCCATTAATTTAATTGTTTTCAAAGTCAACAGTAGAGTCAAATTTTAAGTAAAATTAATAGTAACAGCATCAGCAACAGTAATAGTAATATTAATAATAATATTAAGAAGATGACGATGATGATGATGAATGAAATTAAAAACTGGTGCACCTTCTCAATACCTCAGAGATGCAGGCTCCCTCAATGAAAGCATTTTATTTTCTCTAAGCTAATGCGGGTTCGTTCATAAATACCCAACTCTGGTTTTCGTTTGACTGAATCTAATATTTCTCTGTGTCTAATATAACAGTGCAAGTAAACTTCATTTAAAAGGAATTTTTCACAGTGCCTTCTTGTTTTAACCTTGGTAAGGATCTCAGCAGGTTTTGTTTTGTATGTGTGTATGTAGGTATATACATTTATGAAAATGAACCAGCAGATATTGAATATAAAGGTCATTTTTTGTTGTTGTTGGGTTTGGGGGGGTTGTGGTTGTTGGGTTGGGGGGTTGTGACCTTGGATGGCTGCCAGGTGCCCACCAAGATGTTCTATCACTCTCTCTACTCAACAGAACAGCAGGAGAAAAGTATGAAAAACTTGTGGGTTGAGATAAGGAACAGAAAGATCACTCAGCATTGTTCAGATTAAACTCAGGGAAATTAATTTAAATTATCAGCTATTAAGCAGAGTAGGATAATGAGAAAAAAGAACAAATCTTAAAACATCTTCCCCCTAACCCTTCCTTCTTCCCAGGCTCAGCTTCACTTCTGACTCTTCTGTCTCCTTCCTCCGAGTGGCACAGGGAAATGGTGAATGGGAGTCATGGTCAGTTCGTAACACTTTGTCTCTTCTGAACCTTCCTCCTCACTCTCTTCCCTTGCTCCAGTGTGGGGTCATTCCCACAGAATACAGTCCTTCACAAAGTGCTCCAACATGGGTCCTTTCCACAGGCTTCAGTCCTTCAGGAATGGACTGCTCCAGCATGGGTCCTCCATTGGGCCACATGTAAGATTGTTGCAGTATATCTATGTCCAGATGTGATCCTGGAAACAGCAGCATTTCTAGAGTTCTTCCATCATAGAGCAAAAGGGTTTTGCCTAGCTTCACAAGATAATTAATCATTACTCAAATTTTTTATACTTTAGAACACATTTACCTGAAAAAAAAGATGATAGTGGTCATATGCATGACAGGCATATATATGATATATGGGTTTATATGGAGAAGTTAAAGAAAGCATAACTGTGTTTATTTTTCATAGTGCAAGAAGAACATCAAATCAAATAAAATGATCAGACAATTTTAAAGCAAGAGAGTGAACAAATACAAATATTTCTCACAATGTTTAATTGCACAATTCAGTGTTACAGCAGGTTCTTGGTTACTAAGAAGTATCATTCAGGAAGTGATCAGGCAGTTATTGTAGAAAGCACAAATGTATTGCAGTTATGTACAACGGTCAAGATGAAACTTGTGGGTTAGAAAACTGTCTGTGCTGATAGAAGCTGGAAGAAATGGGATGTTGTCTTTCTATGCTATTTCTAATATTCTTCTCAACATCTGCTTCTATTAGCAGATATCAGGTATCAGTTCAAATCATTCAGTTTTGTACAAAAAGTATCAGATTTATACAAGTTCTCTGGGAGAAAAATATCAAAATCTATTTTTCCGTAATGAAATTTCAGTGTGAAATGTCTAAATCGATCAAAGTATTCTTTCCTTACAAAGTATTAATTTCTTTCCTTCAAAAGCTCTCTGGACTGGAATATGTTTTGAACTACACTTAGCGAAGTCAGGAAAAACTTGGCTGAAGTCAACAGCTACATAGAGAAGAATATGGTATAAGGCCCACTCTGTCTGCAGATACAATTCTGTATATTATGGGTGTTTTGTAAGCAGAAAAACCCTACTGCATTCCTGTTCCAATAAAACAGTCTGGAGGTACTTCAAAACAAAACAAAAACCCCTCTTCCTAGTCCTTTGAAGCTGTCTTTTGAACCTTCCCAGGCAGCTGGCAGCAACATGGTACAGGCATGCTGTTGTCCTGTTTTGCTACGAAAGAGCTGTGTACGGGTGACAAAAGGAGAATGAAGTAAAGGAGCAGAAAGGGAATGAAGAAATTTCAAACATAGACTAAAATGACAAAAAGTAGCAACTTAATTTGGAAGTGGGATAGGAGGAAGCAAAGAAGTAAATTACAGTGATGATCTTAAATATAGTACCACTGGTTGTTTCATTTTTCTGTAGATGTCAATAACATTTTGCTACTGGATACTCTACTTCCCTGGATAATATTTTAAAATCATTCATATTTTACATCGTACAATTTACTAAAAAAAGAGTTTTCCAAATAATCAATTCATCATATATATATGTGAACTGAAACACAATCACACTGTTCTCCTCCCTGTTAGTATACTCAGTTTATGTTGAAGTGGAATGACTAGGAGTCAAGTCTGGTTCAACTGATTTATTGACCACAGAGCAATATGAATATTGTTGCACAGAAGCACTCTGTCCCATAAAAAAGCTTTTAACTAATTTTATGTGTGATGAAGTATATAGTATAATCTGCCTATGCCAGAGATTAGGCAAAGGCCCTGGTGTCTCTCTGCGTGACGATCCTATGTGGCTGCCCCATCTCTCACCTCTACAGCACAGTACGCAACACTACAGAGACCCTGGCAACACCTTAGGTAAACAAAACTATTGCTTTCTACATTCTTAGCACAAACAAGGAGGGGAGGTTTGTTCCAAGGAGTGAATAGTCACACACTGTGTTTCTTGTTTTCCTGGCATATGAAACCTGTTCCACACCAAATGGAGAGACCTTCTCTTCTCTCAGCCTCTACTGGGAAAAATAGCATCTTGTGTCACAGAGGTGGTTGGATACCACAGTGTGAATCAGTCTCTTAATCTTAGGCATCTAATGAAACTGTAGAAGCTACAGGGTATCCTCTCTGCCACTTCAGAAAGTCTCAGATTTCCACCAATCCTGCGACATCATAGTTAACTTGTACAGAAATCTTGGATATTGTAAGATGTCTCAGCTGTCTTCTGAAGCACATGTATGAAAACTAACCCAAAACCTTAGAACTCTCTTATTTAGGCAACTGTGAGACAATAGAGCTTGTTACACTCAAATGCCTTTTCCTAACATTAGAACATCTGTTGCAATTGAGAGAAGATGCTGAGTTCTGGCCTTATCTGTTTACAAAATGAATTGTCTTGAACAGCTGTATATCACTTTTCCTTTCTCATTTCCCTCACAGTTGTGATTTGCCACCTATAGGTTACAGTCTGTTTTTTTCTGAATTTCATTTGTGTTAATTGACTTTTTTCTTTTCCAGATTAATGACTTTTACATCTGAAGACAGAGCATGGTGAAGAATATATTCATTAGGGTGTCTTAGATGTACTCTGAAGAATAAAATGAAGACCAAAGACCAAACTCATTCTTTCTGTGTTTGCACAGCCAGTGTACTTTTTGGAGCAAACTTATGATAATTCTGTAAATAGGTGCTTATGATTAAGAAGACAAACAATTATAGTTAAAAAGGCATTTGACTAAATTTTCATATTATAATCATGTACTTTGTATGTTGTAATGATGCACTTAAGAATGAATAGTAATTAATCAACTAATCTGACTTCACAGTCTGTAGTGTCCAAATTTGCAATGAAATGACAGCTATTTTGAATAGAACTAATTCATCTGTGATATTAATCTTTGAAAGATACTGTCTGAACATCTCAAATGAATCATGTAAATCCACAGTTAGCACACAAATGTGGCTTTGTACTTAAGTGGATTCAAGCATCCATAGCTTCTTCCAAGCTCAGTTATGCTCCAATGGCATTTTCTGCCAGATGACAAAAGCAGTTCCTCAGGAACTCCCTGTTTTTGGCTGTGATAAAGTTAATTCTCTTAATAGCAGCTAGTATGGGGCTATGTTTTTGATTTGTGTTGGAAATAGTGCTGATAACACAGGAACATTTTAGTTATTGCTGTGCAGTTCTTACACAAAGTCAAAGCGTTTTCTGCTTCCCATCCATCCCACCAGCAAGTAGGCTGGGGCTGCCCCACAAATTGGGAATGCACAGAGCTGGGACAGCTGACCTCAACTGACCAAAGAGGTATTGCATGGCATATGACATTATGCTCTGCATATAAAGCTGGGGGAAGAAGAAAGAACATTTAGAGGATGGCATTTTGTTTTCTCAACTAACCATTACATGTAATGGGGCCCTGCTTTCCTGGGCACGGTTGAACACCTGCCTGGCAATGGGAAGCAGTGAATTAATTTCTTATTTGGCTTTGCTTATGTGTGTGGCTTTTGCTTTAACTATTAATCTGTCTTTATCTCACCCCAAAAGTTTTCTCACTTTTACCCTTCTGATTCTCTCTCCCACCCCACTATGGGGGAGTGAGTGAGCAGCTGTGTAGGGCTGAGCTGCCAGCTGGAGTTAAATCATAACACTCCCTTCCCATAGCTGTGGAAGAGCCCTTTTGTTATCCATTCCACATCCATCACTGCACTGTCATTCAAATTTTAAAGCTTCACATGCTTTGCTTTGCTTTAGTATGAAAGTATACTCTTCTTAACATGCTTCTGAATAATTTTGGAATGCTTTTTAACAATTTTAATACAAAAGCAGTACCTTAAAACACAAAAGAGTTGGTGTTGAACTGAAAGAAAACACTGCCTCAAGGGTGGTGAAATTCAACTTATAATTATTGACAGAATCGCATTTTTTAAATGACCTGGAAATCTGTATAACTAAACTTCCATACTTCAGGGCAAACTGTTACATAAACAGCATTCGTAATAAAGTATGTATTGGTATTTATTTGTTTAAGTTCATCATACTGATTTTTAGATTATTTAATGTAAGGACATAATTAGATTCATAGTACGCCTATGCTAACTCAGAGAACGTAAGCAATATGCTTGTATGAACAGAATGAAAGACAAAGACAAATAAAGCACTCATTTTTTTTTCTAAAAGAGCTTTTGTAATTTTCTCTGTTCTACCTTGACAGAAAAAAAAATTCCCATACAATAGTTGTTCCTATAACATACTGTCACATTTACTTTTTATTCAAATTCAAGGCCCAAACATTGTTCAGTCAAGTCAATGCAAAACTGTCTGTGATCTCGGCAAGTACTACACAAGGCCAGTTAAACATGAAACACAAGTTATTAAAGTGAAAAACAAAAAGAAACTCCAGTTTGCATGATTTGGCCTTTCTGATTCATGTCCTAGAATTTTTACTTTAAAAATGAAGAAAATTAGAGAAGAGTGAAATAAAATCTTTTTCTAAATTTTAGACACCATTTTTTAAATTGGAAATTAAAAAATTCTTTGTGATGATCTTAAAAAGCCAAACCCCCCTCCAAATTTTGTTTAGAACATACCATTTATCAATGGCAATGATACGTAAAGTTTTTAGTTTTTTTTTTCTTTTTCTTTTTGATGTCAAGGAAAGAGAATTTAAAAGCTCAGAAGTCTCTCCCACATATCCTGTCATAGAACTATGACTTCCTTATGTCCTTTGGAAACTTCTGAGGGCTCTGACTTAAGGTTTCATGCTAGTAGAGGAATTACAAATCCAAGGAGTCCTTACAAGAATATGCGTATCAAGATCATCAGGAAGATTGAATGAACAAGGAACCTGTGAAAAATTAGAATATTCTTACTTCCCTTAACTCTAGAGAATAAAACTCATACCATGTCTTGAAAAAATTATTTACGTAAATTATTAAGCACTTTGTCAATAATAAAATTTCTACTATCATTCGTAAAATAAACCTTACTCCAAGAACAAAATCTGCTTTACTGGTGAATACCAGAAGCTTTGTATAAGATTCCCAAAACTGGATTAAATATCTTTAGTTTTTTCTCATCTAATGTCCCTTTTTCTGAAGGCATATGAAAAAGAACTTTTTATGCAGTGGTAGTGAATGTATGGAAAGTGTCTACAACCAAAAAAAAAAAAGTATTTTCAAGTGGCTTAAATTTTCCCTTCCATTGGGAACTTTGTAGGACTCAATAATCAAAACAGTTTAAAGAATACTATTCTAGAAAAGAAGTATAGAATAATAATCTGTAATGCTGCGACCCCGTCTGTAGATATTGTTGTGCCTTCAGATTGCTTTTTTCCTTACTTTCTTAGGTATTCAGTCTCAGCTATTTGTGGCTCAACATGGTGATGACTGCATACTATACAAGCTTTACATGTCAGAAATACAGTTCTGTATCATATCTTATGCAGCTCCTGCCTGTATTTGCTTTTGAGCTCTTCAAGCCTTCCACAATGCAAACCGCTAGCTGATAATGCTTTTTCCTCGTCATTGTTTCCCTCTTATTGTAAAGCTATGATGCATATCTGTAATTAGTTGATGTTACAAAATAACTACCCTTGCCCTCTTCAGTCACAGACATGCAAATGAGAACATCAGATCACTTGCTATTTCTATAACAAGAAACAGTACCTTAAAAAAATGCATCAAACTACTTTGGTAAAAGTCAGACTCATATTTTCACGGCTAATCAACACTATGTAATGATGATTCACACAGACCTTAGGTGTATGGACCACTACAAGGAAAATATGACTCCGGTGTATCATATTACAGCAGAATTTTTTAAGCCTGTCTTCCAGTTTTCTTCTTACCGGAAGAACATAAGCCAGATCTTAATGCCATGAAATCAAAAGCTCTTATGCTCTCACCGTACCAGCCCCTGATTAAACCTTAACATTCTTCCAGTGCATTACCAGAAATGTTTCTGGGCTGGTTTTTCTAATTCATGCTCATCATTTTTAACTTATATCTGTGTTATTATTCTGGCTGTTAATCACTGAAGCCGAGAAAACTGAGGCAAACTCCTCCTTTTTGGTTTTAATAACATATCAATATTTCAAGACTCTGAATCTTCACAACACTGTCCCATGCTACTAAAAAGTAACATAGAATAAAATAAAATAAAATAAAATAAAATAAAATAACTTTACTACTAATCTTTGGGAAACCAGGACTAGAGGTGACCTTAAAAACTTGTTATGTAATTTCCAAAACTGGTTATTATCAAAGGTGACTCAAAAGTGGTTACCACTCAACTATAGTTTACTTCGAAAATATAGGTATGTTTAATGTAATCAGTTTCAGACAGGTTTTCATCTTGTTCACAGCGCTGAGACATCTTTTCTACATTGAATGACTTCATGACACCTGCTGAAAGGAGAAAATTTATATTTTTTCCTGCTGGACTTCATGCTTCTTCCAGTGGTGCTTGATGCATCCGGTATTTAGTCCCATTTCTTTGCATATATCATCAAAGCAGCTTATCATTCACTGCCCTAGATTATTTTTAAATTTACCTCTAGTTACATTCATTTGAGTACAGCTCATTATTACCTGTTGTTTGATTTTTTTTCTGACATACTATCACCTGTGTTTCTAAAATATCAGTGTCCTGGGTTCAGGACATAGATTATCGAGACTTTGAATGGCGCTTCTGACAGTTTATATTTACTGATCATGACCAGATAACAAATAAAATTCAGATCTGGATTTTGTAAACCTCCATGATAAAATACATGATTTGAAATTCCAGTAGTATCAACGTAAGTAGAAGGTAGAGTTACATTTTCAAATTCCATAACAGCGTATAAATAATTTAACACCATATCCTGCTTGGGTACATAGTATCTCAATACAGACATTCAACATCTCCCACTGGTACTGTAAAATCAGGAAGATCATCAACTCTTCTAGTCTTTCTGCTATACCCGTGAAATATTTCCAACTACTTCCAACTTTAGTCAGTAGTTAATTATACTACGAAGCATGATTGACTATATTGTTCCTATACTGAGAGAGCGCCATTAACTTTTGGCAAGACGGACGATCAATTTTAAGAGCCTGCTGCTTACACACAGAGTCCTTCCTGCTGTTCCCCAATTTATTTGCAGGGCGTTTTTGTTACTGTACTCACCAGGATGTGTTTTATGGCCTCATTTCTCTTTTTTGTATATAGTTAATGCTAATACAGAAGTAAACATGCAATCCATATGAGTATGTCCTTATGGGATACTCTTAAACATTTTACTAAAAAATAAGATTTTTCTAAACTGAAAGAGGGTAGATTTAGAATAGATATAAGGAAGAAATTCTTTACTGTGAGGGTGGTGACACACTGGAACAGGTTGCCCAGAGAAGCTGTGAATTCCCGCTTCCTGGAAAAGTTCAAGGCCAGGTTGGAGGGGGCTTGAAGCAACACGATTTAGTTGAAATTGTCCCTGCCCATGGCAAGGGAGTTGGAACTAGATGATCTTTAAGGTAACGTCCAACCCAAACCATTCTATGAATCTGTGATTTTTTTTTCTCATACAGAGTTAAGTAGAATTTCACCGTAACAACCTTGGAATAGATCTCAATTTCTGCATTTTGTTGAGATTATGTGCAACTGAATCACTGAGTGCCTCACTACTTGTGATATCCACAGATTGTTATCAAAGTGAAGTTAGGTATCTCAGATCAGATAAACCCTAAGAGAAGAACAGATGAAAAGTGTCAGGGATGAGGTTTTTTGGCTGTAGAGGCCAATAAGCTCCTGGAAAATTGAAGATTGCGTCTAAATTTTAAGGCATGAGTACTTCTCGTGTCCCACGTACACCACATTTCTTATTTCCATTTTCTGTATTAAGGGAAAATTTAGTTGTCTACTGTCCATCGTTGCCTCGGTGCTCTTGTGGGAAGGAAACTGTAGTGCAGAAGCACAAGACACAAAATTAAGCAAACGATAGTATATTCAACTAGGTTCTAGGGACTACATAATCATGACCTCAGAACTGGGGACATCACCAGTCAAGTGTTCTTACCCCACAAGTAGAACTAACTCAGATAAATCTTTGTATTTCTGATCTTCCAAATATCTTAGTTTTAGTCTTTCCCTGAATACTGTTTTGTCCTTTGGATTTCATTGACTGCTCTGTTTACGTATTTAGAGGATTATTTTCTATGCCATCTTTCTTATCCTTTTCAGGAGGAAGCTGTATTTGTCGCTTATTTTCTGTGTCTGTTCAGATCCATAAACACCTCACAGGTAGGCATAACTAGATGGAGGAAGATTGTCTTTTGTAACTAAACTTCACCATTGTGCAAAAACAATGGTATTGTACCCACAGAACTTCAGCTGTTTTGATGTTTTGTAACATACTTTAAGTGCTCCAGAATATCTGTTTATATTTTTATTTCATTAATTTCTTCAGAAAACACAAATTGTTCCGTTATCATTGTTAGCACTGGTTATTTGTCTGGGTCTAGACTTGGTACAGTTTTTCAACTGGCAGCAATTTAATTACAATGTGCAATATCCTGTAATTTAGTAGTACTATTTCGTTATACTAAATATTTGAATTGGGTTCTGAATTGGACTTTTCATTTCAGAGTTTTTGCATTTGTTATCACGTAGATTATGGATAGTTTGGATTTAAATAAATGCTTTTAAAATCAAAGTGCTCTGCAAACAGAATTTTGAATTTGGGATGGCATTCATGTAACTTTCTAAAATGTGAGATGTGTCATCTGTCTTAAAGCACCTGTTTCCATTTGCTAGAACAATATCCTAGGCAGCTAGTTTAGACTAGATGATCAATATTTAGGCATTCGAGACAGGTGTGCTGAGGTGAATTGGGCCATGAATTCCACCTCTAAAATTGTCAACTCAAAGTTTTATTAGTTCTAATGCTCCAGTCATTTTTCCCTTTCTTTTAAGAAAATGTATATATGAAATTGGTTTATTTCTTCAAGAACAATGCTTTCAAATTTTCTTTAGTACAATCTAATAGTTCCTCACTCTGTTTATATATAGAGTATGTGTGTATTTACAGATAAATATTTATGTATATATGTCTACAAATACCTATCTTTCAGTAAACTTTCCATTCAGCAATTTCAGTTGCCTTTACAAAAAGAAATACCTTTTCTTAAAACTCTTGCCAATATCTTTTTGATTTCTAGAGAGCTCCAGATGCAGTGATCATTTTGGAATCACCATGCTTTACAGATTTTGCTCATCTTTTTCTGCTTGTAAATGAATTTCCTGTTCTTTCCTCAGGCAGCAATTTCTGAGTCATCCGAGTCATAGCTTAGATTTATAATGGGTCTTAAGCATAACAGCAAGGTGTTAAAACATTAACAAGCATTAAACAGAACTTGGAAAGGAGCAAGAGATGAACTAGAGAATCATGGTAATTTAGCTCGAATCTCCCTTGAACATGCATATAGCAAGAAAGCAGCAGTTTCAACAGGGAATTCAGGATACGAGCCTCATTAGCCTCTGAACTGCTCCCTAGCATAACATCCATCCTTCTTTCTTTCTTTTTTCTTTTTTTTTGGTAACTAAATGAGATTCCTAGGAAGATCATAGAATCACAAAATCATCTGGTTGGAAGAGACCTTTAAGATCATCGAGTCCAACTGTTCACCCTGCACTGCCAGGGTCTCTGAACCATCTCCATCAGCACCACATCTACACATCTTTAAACGTTTCCAGGGATGAAGAATCCACCACCTCCCTGGGCAGCCTGTTCCAATGCTTTCCAATCCTCTCTGTAAAGAAGTTTTTCCTGATATCTAACCTAGATCTCCCCTGGCGCAACTTAAAGCCATTTCCTCTGGTCCTGTCACTTGTCACATGGGAGAAGAGACCAACCCCACCTCTCTTAACCTCCTTTCAGTTGCAGAGAGCAATAATGTCTCCCCTCATCTTCTTTTTCTCCAGACTAAACAACCCCAGTTCCCTGAGCCACTCCTCAGAGGACTTGTGGCTCTAGACCCTTCACCAGCTTTGTTGCCCATCTCTGAACATGCTCCAGCACCTCAGTGTCCTTCTTGAAGTGAGTGGCCCAAAACCTG
>NW_010398332.1:0-6892 GCF_000710305.1 Buceros rhinoceros silvestris | reverse complement strand
CTTCACCAGCTTTGTTGCCCTTCTCTGGACATGCTGCAGCACCTCAACAACCTTCTTGAAGTGAAGAGCCCAAAACTGGACACAGAAGTCAAAATGGAGCCTCACCAGTGCTGAGTACAGGGGGACAATCTCATCCCTACTCCTGCTGGCCAACTATTGCTGATACAAGCCAGGATGCTGTTGGTGTTCTTGGCCACCTGGGCACACTGCTGGCTCATGTTCAATCTGCTGTTGACCAGCACTCCAGGTCCTTTTCTGCTGTGCAGCTTTCCAGCCACTCTTCCCCAAGCCTGTAATGCTGGAGGGAGTTGTTGTGGCCCAAGTGCAGGACCAGCACTTAATCTTATTGAGTTTCATACAGTTGACCTCAGCCCATCAACCCAACCTGTCCAGATCCCTCTGTAAAGCCTCCCGACTTTCAAGCAGAACAACATACCCACCTGACTTGGTGTCATCTGCAAACTTGCTGAGGGTGCAATCAATCCCCTCATCCAGATCATTGATAAAGACGTTAGAGAGGACACGCCCTAATACTGAGCCCTCGGAGACACCACTGGCTGCCAACTAGATTTAAACCCATTCACCACCACTCTCTGGGACCGGCCATCCAGCCAATTCTTTATCCAGTGGAGATTACACTCACCCAAGCCATAAGCAACCAGTTTCTGTAGGAGAATACTGTGGAAAATGGTGTCGAAGGCCTCAGCAGGTATATGGGTGTCCATAGTTTGATATCGTGAATAGTTTCATATGTTTCCACTAAGACAGACAAAAGGCTGGAGAACCTGCCCTGGGGGAAAGACTGAAGCAGTTAGGTCTTTTCTCCATGGAGAGGAGAAGGCTCAGGGGGGGCCTCATCATAGTATTACTGTACTGACAAAGTACAGTAATAAGGAGGATGGAGGATCTCTCTTCACAAGGAGTCACAGAGAATACAATGGGCAACCAATGGTGCAACTTGTACCATTAGAGGTTTTATCTTTAAATAAGAAAGTTTTGTTTTGTTTTTCCAGTGGAACTGGAACAACCTCCTCAGTGAGACATGGTAGAATCCCCATCACTGTAGGTTTTCAAGATGTTACTGGACAGAGTGCCTGATAACCTCAACTAAGCTCCCTTTCCCACAGAAGGCTGAACCAAATGATCTTTTAAGTTCCCTTCTGACCTGGGCTGTTCTATGATTCTGTGTTTAGTTTACACATTAACTTGAACAAGCAAATTCAGCTAATGTTCCAAGAGGTAATTGTGGTCTGCCAAACAACTTGAAGGTTCACCTACCCACACAAAATTTAGGCATCTTCCTCCTCTTTCATTTCTCAGGCTTGTTTAGGTTTTGATCTGTACGAGGATTTATGTCTGATACAGAATCAGATAAGATCCACTGTCTCCACCCATGTGTCCTGGACTTTTGCTGTGTAATACTGTCAAAGAAGAACAAAAAATAAGGCTCAGAAAGTACATGGGTCATTTCATATCCGAACTTGGAAGAAATCCGGACACATACTTGGATGCTGTAACTACAGGAAAATTTTGTTTGGAGTTTTTCAGCTTCAAAAAATAGTGGGAAAAGGGATGATGATAAAATGGTTTAGAAATTTTCAGTTATTCTTGTGGATATGATAAATAACTGCCTCAAAATATTGTGGAAACAGTCATATCCACATTTATTCAAGTAGTTTATAAACATATTCAAAGCTTCGGCTCAGCTTTCAGTTGAGACGATCGCATGATAATGCAACTCATATAAGGGGTGTTTCATCTACAGTACATTAAACTCTAATTCTTTCTTTTCCAATTTTGTTTTTTCTTACATAAAACAAGTTACTGACACACATAATGTTTTCTAGATGAAAAGTAATATTTTACTTTTACTGAGAAAAGAGGGTTTTAGTACTACAGACTTGCTATGTGGATAAACTTTTATATGTAATGACATCTTCAAATGATAACATTTTAGCAGAGTAGTGGAGAAGAGGAAAAAATGATGCAGAGAGGAGAAGGAATAGAGGATGAAAGTGTGAAAACTGTTATTATGGATTAGACTTGCTTCCCTTGAAATAAATATCATTCTGCAAAAAGAAAAACCCCCTTATGAAAAATCCTTTATAAGCACAAAACAAAAGCTGTTAACTCTCTGACCTGGGACTGTGTCAGAGATATAAACAGATAGGAAGGGAGTAAATACTAAAGGAAGGCATTATGAAAATCAATGTTATCAGCTTACTAGAAATCTGAATGTTGACAAGTTAATTATAAGCATCAAGGTAAAGGAATGCTTTAGGTAGAAATCTGAAGGAGGATAATGAGATAGTTCCTCCTAAGAGAAATCTAATATATACTTAACTTACAATTTGACTAGTAGGTGATGGAGACTGGCCATGGTCAGCCTACCAGGAGAAGAAGGTGGAATCTCAATAATAGATAGTTTGTGGTATAATAATAATTTTGAAGAGCTGTGAAACTGAACACGTGCTTTCATCACACGTCACAAAAGAGGTAAGGGGAAATGGTGCAGAGAGGAATAATATACTCAAGGAAAAATATTAGAAAAAAGTAATTTTTTAAAAAATATGAATAATGTCCATCTGTATTAAACAGGAATAAAGAATAAGATATTTGTTTCACAAGATCAGAAATGAAATGAGATTCTACAGGTAAGTGGTAGAGCTGGATATAAAATCACATTCTTATGGCATGAAAGCTTGCAGTTTAAACTGTGTTCCTGATTTGTCTTTAATAACCACAAACCTACTTCTGGGTAAAATTATCTTCATGAATAACAAATAGTCCGAACCCTGCTATTTTTGAAGAATGAAACTATTCATGATTTTGAAAAAAAAGACTGAAATAACTCTTGGTATGTTTCGTTTCAAACATTGAATATAGAAATGTTGCATTCCAAGACATGTTTTGCCCCAAATCAGCATTTACCGTTTAAAATCCAACTGATACTTTAAAAAAAACCCCAAAACCCAAAAAATCAACCAAAAAAAAAACCAAAAAACCCACAAATCTAAGAGACCAAAATATAAATAAATAAAATAATTCCTGGTTTTTACTAAGTTTCAACTTAGTTTTAAGTTGTTTTCACTTGAGACAAATTTCATTTTCTTTGAAAGTAGATATTTTTACAATTTTTAAATATAACTAAGGTTTTGAAAGATACATTATACTCTCATTCTATTCAAACTGAAAAACGGTACTTTGAGCTGGAAGATTTATTCCCTCTCCTTTACTGTTTGATTTTTTTCATTCACACTCAGAAGTCCCTCTCTCCTTGAAATGTAGTAGAAACCTGTGAAAGAGGATGATTTAAGCATTCAAGTAAAGCTCAAGGGACACAACATTACTGAATTGTCTCTTTGCCTTCAGGACAAAGAAAAGTCTCAAGAGATAGTGAGAAAAGAGATTGGTGTCAAGTAAACTAATCTTGTGTTTTATGTAATTTTTTTAATTTCCACTTTGTGACTTTGTTTCCAATTTTCTAGTCTACAATTCAGCCACTTTCCTTCTGTGTGTAGACATATATATGTACATTTGTTTTCATTTCAAGAGTAACCAGCTTCTCAAAATGCAACAAGCATGTGGTACTCTATTTACCTCATGCAAAAAATACAGAAAAAATAATTCAAAGGAATGTTAAATTGACCTTCATCTCTTAGACTTGGGAATCTGGGGTGAATTTCAACTGTGCCACAACGGTCAACACCACTATAGGGATCGCTATCGTCACATGCAAGACATGGTAATGTTACCCCAGCAAACATAAACTTAAAACACCACTGGAAGAAGAAAGTAGTAGAAAGAGAACACAAAACATTAGCTACAAGGTTAATCTACCTAGATGCAAATATCTAGAACACAGAAATATGCATATAATGAGGCAGTCATTCTGAGACACCTCTGTGGTCAATGGAGAGAAAAAGGAAGACTTAAAGCACAACATTCAGCTTCAAATAGTCTACTCAGAAAATGTTGGATGTTTCTCTTTATTGAAAATCAAGGGTGGCAGATGCATATCTCTATGCTAAAGACATCTAACACTGAAGGAGGTGAATTCTAGCTAGACAAAAATAATCAGTAACATCATGTCTTTCAAAACTGTTGTGCTAGAAAACGTATTTTGATACCTAAAATAATAATGAAAATAAATAACAACATTAATCTGATGAGAAAGATAGTGGTTTGGAATAACATACCATAGTGTAACTACAGTAGACAATTTCACTCTTTAAGGACGTCTTTAATAAAGAATATGAAGAAGTCTCTGCCAAAATAGTAGAAACTTATAAGAAAATCTTTAACCCCCATAATTTCATAACAGTGTCCATATTTTTTCTTTGGCTTACAGAGCACTCAGATTTTTTTTCTTTTAAACCCATTTATGAAGTTCTAAATAGGTACTGAGTGCTTGATTACTAAGCACTGTGCCTGATTCAATCTCACTTCACGTGCAGAAGCTCTAAACACTGTATTCAATAGTACTACTTTATTAGATGCTCTTAGGATACCTTTCTACTGACAGCAAAATGAGATTTCTGCTAACAAGTAACTACTTACTTCTGGCCTTAAAGGATTCATTTACAAATGCAACTTGAAATGAGGTGTTGGCAGCTTTTTGTTATGTACTTAAAGAAAATTTAGATGCCTTGAAAAAGGCAGAAAAACATGAGCTAAATGGATAGAGCTGTGCTTTTTAACTGTTTTAGCCTGCTCCTTATTTCAATCAATTAAGAATTCTCTGTGCCTTGCCACAGTATGTGGCTCCTACAGCATGAATACTTTATGCTTCACTTGTTCTTCTGTAATACCTCCCAGGAAGAAAAATGCAGGTTTCTTTACTGTTTTTTTCCTCCCCCACAGCCATAAGCAGCACAAGTGTGCATACGCTAAAAAGCTTAACAATTCATGTAGAGTAATTGCACTACCTGTCCTCATTAATTTCTTCTTTTATGTGTGATTTTACTTAAATTGTTAGTCATGTTTTTGAGAAAGTTGTCTCTGTGGCTGCTTAAATTTAACGATAACTTTGACTACACATGGGCCACTACACAAACAGACTTTTAAACAACGTCCAAGTGCTTATGGCACCTACTGTGAAAGACATTTTCTATTAATTCACATTAAGCATGCAGGTAGAGAGGATCTTTCATAAAATAACTAAAAGAACAGTTGTACTTATATATGTTTTTTAGTAAAGCCTATGTCAATTAATTATTTTGTTAGAAATATCTAACAATTGTTACAGTTGTCAAAATATGTGGATTTGGATGTGATCCTGCTCAGGAAAAAATAAAAAGAATAAAAAAAAACCAAGCCCTCCCAAACCCCAAGATTTACCTTGGCCAAAGAGAGAAACACTATGTAAGATGTTCCAGACTTACTGACTATTCAAAGTGGTCTTTGGCACTGGAATCTAAGCAATCTTAAGATGAAAATATCCAAAACGGCAGCTCTGCTGTTACAAAGAGCAAAAGTAAAAAAAACCCGTGTATGTCATATAATTAGATTTTCATTCTGTCCTTTTCAAGTCAGCAGTCATTGACAGCAATAGACTGTCCATCTGCTGCCAGACCCAAGATTCCAAAACGTTTATGTCATAAAATTTCTGTACCACTGTACCAAAATAAAGTGTGCTCTTATTTTGCTGAGTGATTTTTGCACTTTCAGTCCATTAATCTTTGGTGACTTCTTAAGAATGGTAAAGGGATGGTGATGTTGCTAAATATTTATAGTGATGATTTAAATATAACTGCTTTCCTAAGCTCTAGAGCAGATGGAGCTGTTTGTCAGGTCTGCTTGCAATGCCCTGTCTTATTTTTTTCAAAGACAGAAGACAAAAGCATTTTATTGGTTTTTTAGCAAGAAGAATTTTCTAGTCATTGACCAAAATCCTATAAAAAGGGGAAACATTTATAAGTGTGATCAACAGTGAATGTACACTATTTGGTCTTGGTCATTCGCAATCAAAAATTAATGGCCTGACTACAGTTAGGTAGAAAAAAACAAACTTTAGTGCAAACCAGTTTATTATTAAATGGATTAAGTAAATTTTAAACTGAAATAAAATAATTTTTAATTACCTAGTATTATGTTCAAGAGTTTCAAAGGTCTATACTATATATGAAAGTGAAAAATAGTGTTAGAAAGTAAAGCTTGAATATAGTATTTTCTTATAATGAGTATTAATTAAAATTACTAGTAAAAATTGTTCTATAAACAAACAAAAAATAAACTTGCAAAAAACGATAGAGAAGTGCTATGGAAAATCAAGAGTTATTAATCTCCTCATAATAGGTGTATTACACGCAAACTACCACAATGTAGCAAACAGCTAAACCTATGTTTAGCATTTAAACATGTTACTACACATCTTGAGTTCACTAATCCAAACCATAGAGACTTCTTCCATGCTTAAAAAATAAGTACACGGTGTATGATTTGCTGTCTTTAAAGGTACTCTACAATATTATATTACAACACAGGAAAAGAATTTATAAGTCAGTGAAAACACTTGATGCTAAAAGATATTGTGAGAAACATTTTAGAAATGTTGCAATCTACACTGAAAAAAGCCCTATATAAAATAAAAAACCAGTTTTTTTTTTTACAAACACAACCTGAATATGAAATCTCAGTTTTTGATAATCAGATACCTTTTGTCCAACGGTACTGTTATACATAACTAAATATAACATGTAAACAGCTACTGCAAAGCTGGGCTGTACTATTCCATCTTTCCTTTGTTTTCTTTTTGAGGAATAAGAATTTAGTAGTGTAAGTCTCAAATTATCTTATCATAGAATTATAGAATCATAGATTCATAGAACCACAGATTCATAGAATGGTTCGGATTGGAAAGGACCTTAAAGAGCACCTACTTCTAAACCCT
>NW_010398331.1:38169-40062 GCF_000710305.1 Buceros rhinoceros silvestris | reverse complement strand
GGGGGCTGCCCGGGTCACCCACAGCGGTGGGCAGCACGGACCTTCGCCAGGGTCCCAGCACCGGCGTTAAACCCGTTGTTTAGCCAGAGGATTTGGCCCTGACCTCGTGTGGAGCAAACTGCAGGCAGATCCCACTGCGAGGGGGGATGAAGTTTCCCTCCCCTTGGCCAGCTCGTTGCAAAACCCTTTTCCCTCCGGCTTGCTTTGGAAGTGGAGCAGCCACACAGACGGCGGCGCTCCGGCTGTCCCTTGCGGTGGGCATTCTTCTGTGCCTTTCTGCGTCACCCCCAGGTGAAACCCGGGCTCGCTGCCAAAAACCGGATCCCAGAATTAGAATTAGACATAAACTGATGGCTGAGGATATTCTGGTTTTCTCTCTTGAGCTGGAAAGGCCACAGACTATCTAATATTGTAGGAGCTCGCAAAGGATTGTGTTGCTTTTTCTCTCTGGCTGAGCTTCCGTGCAGTTCCCGTGTTTGTTTTCCTGTGACAGAACAGCGTTCTTCGGGATTGTTTGGGCTGCGTTTTGCTCCTCAAGCTGGAGTGGAGACTGTCTGAACGGTGCCACTTTCTCTAGACAAGTGCCAGAGCTCTGCTCTGGAGCCTGCTGGTCTCCTCTGATAAAGCGGGTGGTTTTTTTCCTCCTAAGTAGCTCTCGGAAGAATTGCTGGATTGTTAAATAGTAAGAAGTATTTCTAGTTCTTGGAGCTCTTGTAACCGAAGGCAGGGGCAGGAGAGCCGTGGCACTGCGGGGAGCCTCGGGTTGCCGAACGGGGAGTTACGGCCTCTCGTCAGATCCCTCACTGGGATCCGGGGATGGCTCGTCTGCCTGGACCCTGGCTTTTGGCCACACCATGGTCTGACATCACTCCTGGCTCTTCAGCCGGTGGAGAAGCAGAGTTAGGTCGGAGCTGGCCGGTGTGCCACGGTGGTTGGACTCCCCTGGCTGAGCGGCCCCGCGCCAGGCTGCCAGGGTGGAGGGAGATGAGGCCAAGGAAGAAGGTGTTCATGGCAACCTGACGGCAAAGGGTGCTGGTGGTTCGGGTCTTCCTCTGGCAATGACGATTTCTTTGAAGGAGGGATGTGTGGAAGAAGGAGATGAAGCAGCAGACACAGATTTTTTTTTTTTCTTAAATAATGGGAGGGCAAGTGAGATATTTGCTGCCCTTCCTGTCCCCAGCCCCGTTCAATCCGTATGCTCCTTGTCCCCTCTTGGCAGCCCTCGCCCTCCACGTTAGGAGGTGTAGCTTGTTTCCACAATGTGGGAGGGCGGAGAGGGGCTCCCGTGGCCAACCAGGTGCCCCCCGGCCCCGTGGTCAGTCCTTCGTTCCCATCTTCTGCTGGCAGGGTGCTGAGCCCCCGGCACAGGGCCAGGCGAGGGGGGGCCAGGCTAGTCCTGCGCCTGGGCAGGAGCTCTGGGAGGACAGGGGCCACATCCCGGCGTGGTGCAGGTGCCAGGAGCGGAGCCAGGAGCTCCAAGCCCGGTTTCCTGCCCATGTCCTTCCTTGATTGAAGCAGGTAACAGCCGGGCTTGCGGGGCCGGGATAGACGGCTCGACCTCTGCGATTTTCCTTCTGGTCTTTGTTTCCTGGCGTGCCACTGCTGCAGTGTCTGTGTGGCTTTTATCCTCCTCCACTCCTGCAAGTATGTTTTTCTTTTTCTCCCTTTTTGTCCTGCGGGTTTGGGGCAGTGTTTTCCACAGCCATTGTGGTGGGCATTTCCCCTTCTCGCCAGCAGCAGCTTTCGTGTCGGAATGAATAGCTCAGCACTGCTCCCATTGTCTTCCAGTTCTATGGGCTTTTCATTTCTTTTCCCTTTTGACTTTGTCTCCTAAATGCTTCTGGAGCTCTGCGGGTCAGTTTGCAGAAATGTTTTTTTCCTGTAGCAGTAAGT
>NW_010398331.1:33998-37998 GCF_000710305.1 Buceros rhinoceros silvestris | reverse complement strand
TGTGGTGCTCATGTTTGAGGTTCTGAGAGCGCTGGTTCTTGTGGGCTCTCTGCTTGGGCTTTGGCCAGGCAGCAGTTGAGACGATGCAAAGGTCAGCTTTGAGCAGGACTTCTTAAGCTTGGTGCAGCTGACTTCTGTTGAACGTTCCTAATGACACAGTGAACCCTCTTCTCCCGGTTTCTACCTGGCATCCCGTGTTTGGTCTGCTCTGCTCTTCCAGCCCAGTGCCTTTCCCCCCCATTCCCCCAGAAACAGCAGGTTACTGTCGGGACACGTACGCCTCCTCCAGGCTTTGCACCCTAGACGTTTCTCTCGTTGCCTACGTTGAACGCAGAAGCTGGGCCCTGTGGTTAGCGTGGCACATGTCTGCAGACCTCCATGGTTTGTTCCGAGCACGACCTTCCGGCTGCACAAACTTTGCATCCCTGGTTTAAAATGAGCGATGAACAGTGGTGACCTTCTCCACTCCGGTTCTTTTGGTACTAAATGGCTTTTAAGCAAGCAGGGACTTGATTTGCATGTTGGGGGCTCCCCCCTCTCCTTCGAGCACTGAAAACCAGTGAAAGGCCATGGGTTACGTCAGCCCAGACGGTGTTCGTGGCACAGTGGTGGAGTCTCCTGGGATGTGTCAGACTTCGTTCCCTCTCTGCTAACGACATTGATCTTGGTGAGGGGGGCGAGATCTCCTCGCCCGTTGGGTACCAGCAGCCTGCTGCCCCGGCGGTAGGAGGACTGTGATGAGCAAACTGCTGGGGCACGGGATGTGAGCCACCCACAGCGACTTGCTGAGACCTTCTCAACCGCCAGCTCATCGCCGTGACCCTGCAGTGTCTGCAGCTCGATCCGACGACTCAGGAGCTGGCTGTCCTGAGTGCTGGCTGCTCGAACGATGCAGTCCCAGTACCTGCCGCAGTTGACCGACTGGGTTGGATGGGCTCTGACATTCTCCTCAGCTATTGTGCTCCTTCAGACAGGAATGAAATCCACATGGCACGTCTTCTAGTCCAAACAGCCTCCACGTCATCTGGCTGGGCGTAGAGAAGGGTTTGGATGCAGCAGCTGGAGGCGAAGGAGCGCACCTTGAACGCGTTAGGTTCTCACCTTGCTACGTAATGACAATGCTGTTAGAGAAACCACGTGGGAGAACGTGTCCCAGAGCATCTCCTTAAAACTGCAACCTCGGGTTCTTCTAATCGCAGTTCAAACCTTTCTGGATATTTGAGGGAGATGTTTCTCCTTGGTCAGGTTTTGAGGCAGGGCAGCTGTAGTGCGTGTGCTCGCTGCTGGTGGTGGCTCAGTCTCGGAGCAGAGGAGGTTGTGTCCTCCTGTCTCAGCCCTTCACCTCCTCTCAAGCCATGCCTCACTAGCTCAGCCCCTCTGAGGAGCTTGGTGGTAGCGTGGAGGAATACTAACTGTTTTTCTTCAAAATCACACAGTGCTTGCTTACATTGACCCGGAGTCATTCTCCAAGTCTGGCAGTGACTCTTACTTCCCTAGGAGAAGAAGCACTTTCTTTCCTTCTTTAATCGCCTTTCACTTCAGGTTGCTCTACGCAGCTGGTTCTTTGGCCGTTTTCAGATACCAGCTGCTAACGCCCGTGTTCAGCCTTCAGGAGGCTCAGTGTGTGGGTTAAAGGAAAGAGGGATGTAATGAAGGGCCTGACCATGTCCCTGCAGCATCCCTTAGGTAGGTGTAGGTGTGATTACCTAAAAATGCCAAAGGTATGAGGTCAGAAGGTGATTCTGCTACTCCTTGAAAAAACCTGGTTAGAATTAGAGGTCAATTAAAAACAGTGATTTTCAAAGGGCTTCGAATTGACAGTTGCCTGAGCCTTGAATTCAGACAGTTCTCTGAATATTATTTCTGAGCAAAATCACATTTCCTTCTCTTGCTGCGACTCAAATTGGAGATGCCTCCAGGCCTCCAGGATGAGACGAATGGTAGTCATCTCCGTGCTGCAGCGGTTCCTCTCTCCGACTCTCTTTGCCTGCTGTAGTGAAGCCCCTCCAGGCAGGCTGGGTTGTGTCTGAATTAGCTGGTCCTCTACCTCCAGTGAGAGGAGAGGACCAACATTTCTCTTGGAGAAATGTTTACTGCCAGTGTTTAGAGAGAATGTTTCTGTAAGTAGCCTGGTGCCAAGGCTATGTTAATTGGGGAAAAAAAATTAAACAAGAAAAGGGAAAAAAAAATATCCATGGGCTCCACAGCCTGCCCGAGCGTTCTAGCCGTAGAGGTTTGGCAGGCGTGTTGGGAAAGAGACTCCGCTGTCCTGATGGAAACCCTGTGGATTAAGCTCTCTGAGTGGAGGGACTTTGTCCGTCTGGAATGGAAAAGCCCGCGAGCACACCCAGCTCACAGCGTCGGTGGAAAAACCAGCCGCTCCTGCAGGTTGTCCTGGGGATCGGCCCCAACGCCTGGATTTTCCGCTGCTCAGGCGTGGCTTCAGGCTTGGTGGAGGCTTTCACACAGAGCAGCACGGAGGGGTGAGCAGCTGGCGCTCCTTTGGAAGAGCCCCTTGTCACCACAGCACAGGAATTCTGCTGTCGAGGGGACGATGGTGGTACCCCGGCGTCACCGAAGCGGCTGCTGTACCTGCACTGCCAGGGACGCCTGTGGCTCTGCCCCTTCCGGCTGGCGCTGCAGGGGAGCAGGGCAGCTCTGCTCTGCTGCACTCGCTCCCTCGGCATGTGCGTATCGGTGACCCTGGCAAGAGAAGCCCCTGCTATCCCCAAGAAGCCAAAGCTGCGAGGGTGAGGCCTGGGAATAGACGCGGTGCTCATGACCTACAAGCGAGATGCCTGCTGCTTCCTGGGTAGTCGCAGCTGCACGCTGGAAAATGTGAAATGTGGTTTGTGTTGGGCTTGAAGTTAAACGTCTTTCCCAGCCTAAACCATGCCGTGATTGCACGGTTCTGTGTGTTGATACAATCTGAACACCCTGCAAAATACAGGGTGAATTTTGACTTGTGTAAAACCGTAGACGTAACTGTTCATGTCACAGTGAACTATTTGTGTATGTGATGAAGTTGCCCTGGTTATTGGACCAAAGCCCCGGCGGTCCGTACTCCCCAAGTGCTTTGTAAGCTGTATTCACCTGCACACGGAGCAGTGACCCCCTTTTTGATGGGAAGTGTGACCCTGCTGAAGACGAGACTTTGGATTCATTTCAACTGATGTTATTTTCCTTCCACATCTAGAGTTACAACTGATGAAAGCGTCAGGGAGCCGGATACTTACTGGATGCTCTTGGGTTCTTGCAAGGATTTTCGAGACCTCCTCTGCAGCGAAGAGGTGAGGAGCTGTGAGCCATCTCGCTTTGGTAAGCTTGTCTCCCGGTGTCCTCCAATGCTGGAGGGCACCAGCTCGGTGTGTGCATTGCAGGCTCTCACCGGAGCTCTCTGCTTGGTTGGAGATGTATGAAACTGCTGGATCGTTCCCCTGGAGGCTGAGCTATTCACGTACCCAGGAATCAAAGAGAAAAAACCACGGCCGTTATTAGCAGATCAAAAGGAGCAGTCGTCCAGCTCGCCTAACGCGCGGGTTCCGCCACAGCCCCGAGCGGGGCGTTCTGTAAAAAGCAGCTCAAATCAGACAAGCAAGCAAAGCTCTGAACAAAACAGAAACCAAAACTAACAAAGGAAGCATCTGCTGCTCCTATGAGCTGATAGAGGTGAGGGAGGAAAAAACAAGTCATCAGAGACCGCCAAAGGCTTGCAGCTGCAGCAGAGGGCTGCTGTTGGGAGGCAGCAGACATTTCACGGTCCAGTGAGGGTGGTGCAGATGCTCCGGTGGTACACTCCTAGGCAAAAGCAGGCTGGGTGATGCGGAGTGGTGAGGGATGCTGAGCTGGGTTGCAGCAAAGCCATATGTCAGGTCTTGTTCCATTTAGGTGAGTTGAGATGCACCTCTCCAGCACAGCGCCAGTTCCACTGTCCACTCTGGTTTCACAGAATTGCTTTGGTTGGAAGAGAGCTTTAAGCTACTTGAGTCCCCCCATTCCC
>NW_010398331.1:31071-33699 GCF_000710305.1 Buceros rhinoceros silvestris | reverse complement strand
GACAACCTCAACCTCCCCTGCAACAACTGGATGCTGGTTCCTCTCGTCCCGTTGTTTCTTCCTGGGGAGAAGAGACCAACCCGCCCCCACCTCGCTCCAGCCTCCTGTCAGGGAGCTGTCAGAGCCAGAAGGTCTCCCTGGAGCCTCCTTTGCTCCAGGCTCAACCCCCCCAGGTCCCTCAGCCGCTCCTCAGTGCATTGTGCTCCAGACCCTGCCCCAGCTCCATTGTCCTTCTCTGGACACGCTCCAGCCCCTCAATGTCCTTCTTGGAGAGAGTGGGGAGGAAGGGGAGCTGCTCCCAGCACTCACTTCCATTTTCAGCTTGCGTGGTAAAGCAGAGCGCAGCACTGGTGCGTGGCAGCGCCGAGGGGCTCGTGGCTGCTCTGCACGAGCATTTCCCCATGGCAGTATGGCAGGAGCCCTGGTCTGCAGGACACTTCGCTTTGTCCTGGGGTGGGTTGGTTTATTTGAAATTCTGTCCCAGGGCAGCGGTGCTTTGGTTGGTGGTTTTGTGCCTCTAGAATTTGTGATGCTGGGTTAAGGATGTGTCCCTGCAGACAGGGGAGCGGGAGGGCTCTTTGTTCTGGTCACTCTCCTGGTTGCCAGAAGCCTGACTGGTACGAGGTGGGAGAAGCACGAGGAAGGGTGGTGTTTCAGCTGGATGTTGGATGTGAATATGGAGCGATATGCCCACGGGCTGCATCTTCATCGTGTGAATAACGGGCGAGAGGACAGCCTGTGTGTTGGCACTGCTGTCAGCTCGCGGTGTCTCACACTGGGGGACCCTGAATGCCCAGAGCCGGTTGGTGGGATGTCCTGCTTTAACCTGCTCAGAGAAGGGATTTGTCCGCCCTGGAGCGTGACATGTTTCTGTGTGCACCTTTCCAATAGCAAAGGGTTTCACACCCCTTTGGTGAACGGTCCCTGCCAGCCCCTGAAGGGGCCAGTGCCACAACGCTTCTCTTCACCGCTCTGCAGAGCGACAGGTGCCTGGCCCGGAGGTTTTAGCTGTGAACATAACGCTCGCTGTTGCTGTCTCCACCATGGAGCTCCAACATGGAGCTCAGAGGCTTTTGTTTAACCAGCAATTGGTGAGAGCATCTTCACAAAATTTTAGTAACTTTTGAAGTCTTGGCTCCTGGTATAGTAACCTGGTGTGAGAGTGCCCGATGGCTCACAGCGTGCAGGAGCGCTTGAAGCAGCTCCCGAGGGCGGGAAGTACAGGAGAAGTGCAGAGAAACTGGAAGGTTTGGTCAGCCTGGTTGGAAAGTAGCTGCAGCCGCGAGCCAACCCCTCCTCTGAAGCGCAGGCGTGTTTCTGGTACAAGGCAGAAGGTTGCCAAGGTGCCTTGGCTTGGAGGAGAAGTCAAGTGGTCTGTCTAAGTTCCGTATGGTTTCCCCTGTCGAGGCAGCAGAGGATAAAGACCTGCAGAAGAGATCTCTGCCTGAGTTCTGAGGCTGTTCGTCTGTTCGGGATGGTTGGTTGCCACAGGGAGAAGGATCGTTGATCTCTCTGCTCCCTGCTACTGATATTGCATCTCCTCCTGGTTTAAGGGTCCTTGCTTTTTGGGTCCTCCCATGGTACCTGTCGTGGTTTCCTGCGAGGTTTTTATTTGCTGTGCATGCAGAATTTGTTCTTCACCTGGGACCAGAGCATGACTGGTGTTACTTTAAGAACATCAGCAGCGGAACGAGGCTGTTACCGCCTCCCCAAAAAGCGTTAGGGTGCTGATTTTCCCCTGTGCCACCAGAGCACTGCAGCCTTCTCCAGCTCTTGCTCCACATCAAGTAGCTTGCCTTGGTCTTTTGTGTTCCTGGAGAACTTTGTGACAACACAACACCGAAATTCTGCTATTTGGGTTGGGGTGTGCCATGGCCATGTCCTTCCCCTGAAGGGAGACGGAGAGCGTGGACCAAAGAGGACAGGCTTGAAGCATTGAACAAGGTGACTTGCCACAGTGTAGTTGGCATTCGCGGTCCCAGGAGCTGGACTTCCATGGGGCTTAGTGTGTCCGTGTGTCCTTTCCACCGTCAGGTGGAACTCCACAGTCTGGCTTTGCAGAGTCAGGTGCTGCTGGAGAGCTTTCTCCAGGCCTTCTGCCTTCCTGCTGGAGAAACGCCTGCCACGTGCCAGCCATTGCCGGTCTGAAGTCAAGGGGCTGGTGTCCCACGAGGTGTGTGGTGCAGGGATGGAGAAGGCGAGTGGGCAGGTTGGCATCGGGGGCGTCTGTGGTTGTGCTGAGCGTGTTACGTGCTTGTGTGCCAGGGAGCGTCCGCCAAGGCTCGGCTCTGTGAACAGGGCAGCTCTTTAGCTGGGGCGGCCGGGCACCTGGCTTTGGGTCAGCTTTTGGGCAGGTGCTCGAAGGAGGAGGCGGTTGCTGAGACATCGGGAAACTTGGCTGTGAGCAGACAGTTCCCAGTTGCCTCGTCCGTGGTGGAGCTGGGCGGCTGCAGCCAGGAGCTGCCGCGCTCTCCCCAGGGGAGGCGGCAGGGGATGGGCCTTGGGAGCTGCTGCTCTCCCCCTGCCCCCCGGCTCCTCTGCCAGCGTTCGTTCGTTCCTTCGCTGGTTCTGTATGACCAGGGGTCTGCCAGAGCAGTGCCGGGGGGGCGGCTGCTCCAACTGATTGAC
>NW_010398331.1:30246-30875 GCF_000710305.1 Buceros rhinoceros silvestris | reverse complement strand
AAGGTTCGTGTGAAGAGAGCGTCTCAAAGGTAGCGATGGGACAGTGTGGACTGTGGCAACCCGGCGTGTTTGCTGCGTGCCTGTCGCGCTGGCAGTGCGTTCAGCCCCCTGTTGCTTTACCTCCGTTCTTCGCTGCCTGTGGAAGCTGAAGACTCTTTTTGATGTTATTCCCCCGTATTTAGAAATAAGGGCGCAGTAGTTCAGCCTCTGAAGCCTTGCGGTCGCTGCGGTCTCAGGGTGGCTCGGAGGGGTTCTGGTGCCTGGGCTTACAGCCCGTGTCCACACGAGCCAGGCTGAGCCATCTGCTGCCAAGCGCGTCGTTGCCTTGTTTTCCTCTACTCACTTCCTCCTGTTTTCCTGCTGGAAGGTGATGCAGTGGGTGGCAGCAGGAGCAGAGTCCCGGTGTCTGCAGTCAGCCACGGAGCTTGTCCTCGGTTCACCCTCACCCGTCTCTGCCACGGCAGCAAAGATGATGCTGTGTTAGCCGAAGAAGTAGATTTCCTGTTGCGTGAGGAACCGGCTAATCGTTGCGTGCCTCAGTTTCCCCGTTTAAAAATATGTTCTTTATATCTTTAAAATAGAAGTGCGGGCGTGAATTCGGTTCTGCAGTGCCCTGCCGCAGCATTGCC
>NW_010398331.1:29644-30078 GCF_000710305.1 Buceros rhinoceros silvestris | reverse complement strand
GTTCCCACGGACTGTCACAAAGTGTCGTCTGGTCGTCGGCTGGGGAGCAGCCTCCCTACCTGGATGTGACTGGAGGTTCTCCATCGTTCAGATCTTTTGGGGTTTTTTTTGCAGGCGCTGTGGTTAAACACTTCTGGTTTTAAAACCTTAACTCTTGGAACGTGGCTCCAGAGCAGCGTATAGTGGGATGTGGAAAAATGTCTGCTGAAACGGTGTGTCAGGGATAGCGGAACGGTGAGGTCATGCTGGAGTTGTTAGACTTCCTGCCGCTGCTGCATGTGATCTTCAAAAATTGTTTTTCATTTAATGAATGCAGAGCTATGAATATCCTTCTTAAAAAAAAAAAAAAAAAAGAGGGCTTAGACAGACGGCCCTTTTCCAGGCTATGGAGGAGGAATATTCGAATAACTTCTCTTGATAGTGGCTGGGGATGG
>NW_010398331.1:27626-29599 GCF_000710305.1 Buceros rhinoceros silvestris | reverse complement strand
GGCCCTTTTCCACAATGGTGGTTTTTCCCAGTTAATGGCTATTTTAGTGGCAGCTGCCCTGTTCTTTCCATCTGGTCTCCGCGCCCGCCCCTCTGGACCTTTCCATTTCAGAAGGGAGGAGGACACCGGTGCCAGACGAGCTTCCACAGCTGCCGTGCAGGGAGGTGGCACCGTTCGGACGCATTTAGGAATGAGCAGGAAAAAAAAATCCTTAAACTTTTTATTGTTGTGGAAAGCTAACAGGAGAACCTGCTTCTTGGTTCTCCATTCCACATGGAAGTAGTGGAAATAAATAATCCTGTCCCCCCCTAAAAAGCATTGGAGAGACTTAGGAGCACTCAGGGGTTTTTAAAGATTTGATGTTCTACCTATGGAATTCTGCAGTTCTCAGTCACGCTTGCTGACTTCAGGGGGACTTTTGGGTGCTGCTCAGGTGCAGGACACACAGGTCAGGGCTCTCTTTCTCCACGTGCCATCGTATCACTGGTGGTCTTCACTCCGCAGCCCCCAGTGGTACCCAGTAGCCGTGCTCGCCCCCATGCTGGTGGAGCCCAGTTTGGATTAGGCAGCGTTTTCCTGTCCAAGCTCCCCTGTTGAGGGGGAAGGGGAGAGGCTTGTTCTCCAGAGCAGCTGAACGCGGAGCCCTGGTTACCATGGTTTTTAAATGGAGCGCTCCAGAGGAGGTACAAAAGCATCGTCAGCCCTTGCAGTGCGAGGAGAATGAAAGGACCTGGGTTATGCCGGCACTGCCGCTCAGTGAGCGTCCTTCGGGCACTGTTGGGAGATGACCCAGTTTGGGCTGTGTTTATGGAGTGGGAGGGGAGAATGGACCTGCTTCAGAGGACTTTTGAGCTCTGTGCAGGGATGGCACTGGCTCCCGCTGGGTAAACAGAGCCCCTGCAGGCTGTTCCCAGGGCACTGGTGCGGTGACGTGTCCTGCCCTTCCCTGCTAGACGTGTGCTGCCGGGATGGGTGGATCTGTGCCGCCTCTCGCCGCGTGGGGTTGTGTTGGATGGGGAGAAAAAATGAGTTGCCAGACAAAAAACCCGCCCAGCTGATTTTTATTTATTTCATTGCGCTTTCTCAGGCTTTTAAAGCCTCCAGTTACTGCACAGTTTGCAGGCTAGTTCCAGCCGTGCAGGTCCTTAGCTGAAGGCAGTGACCCGGCGATGACTGGTGAGGGTGTTGGGTGGCCAAGTCTGCACACGGTGGGATGCGTCTCTTCTTGCTTTTTTTACCCCTTCCTGTAAAATGACGAGCAGTCTGTGTTAAGCACGGTCCACTGTCCCTTTCTTTTCTCTACTGGCCGGGATGGCAATGAAGAACTTCCTTTTCATCTTAAAGATGGGCGTGAGTGTCCACTGCCACTGTCTGCACCTCCTCCTGGGGGGCTCTGACCTGGCTCGTGAACAGTTTTGGTCCCGCTGGGAGAAATACACCCTCTGCAGATCCTGGGAAGGACATGGTTTCTCAAATAATCTTTCTTCGTTCGTGTAGTTTTTGGTTTTCCTTGCAAGAGTTGCTGGAGCCGTTACATCAAGCTCAACCCTCACGCTGCGAACTGCTCAGAGAAGTGTCCAGAGCAGAGGCTGCTGTGGGCTTAAACCCGTCTGCAGATTTGGGAGGGGGAAGGAAGAAGGGAAGCAGGGAAAACTCATGAGGGGCCGGAGCTCAGAGGAGCTCAGCCTTCCCGACAGACACTCTCTAGGTCTAATGGGCCTCGTGTGACAATGGGTGGCAATCTGAGTTTCTCTGTACGGCCAGCTCAGAGAAGTGTCCAGAGCAGAGGCTGCTGTGGGCTTAAACCCGTCTGCAGATTTGGGAGGGGGAAGGAAGAAGGGAAGCAGGGAAAACTCATGAGGGGCCGGAGCTCAGAGGAGCTCAGCCTTCCCGACAGACACTCTCTAGGTCTAATGGGCCTCGTGTGACAATGGGTGGCAATCTGAGTTTCTCTGTACGGCCAGAGGGGAGGG
>NW_010398331.1:24820-27482 GCF_000710305.1 Buceros rhinoceros silvestris | reverse complement strand
CCCCCTCCCCCCAGCCGTGCCGGCAAGCCGCAGGCTGGTCCAGCTCCTCCTTGGGCTTCAGCGGGGTGGTCACCGGAGCACTCACCCGAGCAGAGGGCTGTGAGCACGTGGAGGGGCTGTCGGGATTCGCTGCTTTGGAGGCACCATCAGCCGCACAGCCTGGCTGTGTCCGAGCACGGGTGCGCCCGAGGCCAGGCTGCGCTGGCGCCAGCTGACCACTGTCCTCCGGGTGGTGGCTGCTCTGTAGGAGTTGGTGTCTGATGCTTTTGGGTTTGCAGAGAACCCGCTGGCCATGAAAGCTTGCTGGTGTGTAGGCGAGAGGATCGGACGATGTTAGGTGGAGGTGTGGTGTTCAGCTGGAGGCGAGGGTGGGTGGCCGGTCTCCTGGGGCAGGGTCCCCGGGGTCTGCTAGCACACCAAGGACACCGCGTCGCCTGTAGCAAGCACAGTGTTGGGCATCTCGGGGCAAACCAGCATCTCCTGCTTTCCCGGGGGTACGAATGGCACGTTTTGGCAATCAAAGAGGTCTCTTTGGTGTGGCAGACGGAACCCGGGGTCAGGCGTGGACATGTCCTTTTTCTGCCTGGTTATTGTGGTTAGTTCTTTTTCATTCCTGTGTTTTCTTTTCAGTCCAGTTTGGTGATGCTAGTTCAAGTTAAGGACAATGAAAATGAAGTGACTTGCCCTGGCTCTTCCCCGGTGTGTAGTGTGTAGCTGAATGAGACACGAGACAAAGCAGAGCTCAGTTTGCTCTCCTGGCTCTGCGGGACTGAGGAGCAAGTCAGGATAGTCATTGGGACTGATGGTGTGATCTTCAGGGCCAGACTCCAGGAAATCCGTTGTGTTCCTGTGAACAGGATGGAGCCTCTCATGTGATTATCTTCTTTTAAACGTTAGTTCTGTAATCTTGATCCGTTATCTCATAGCAGGAAGACTCCCTAAACTTGGAAATGAATTTTATCTGCTTGGGGAGCAAAAGCCTCCGTCTCAGCCTGCCTGGGGAGCATTGGCTGTCCCCCCCATCCCGGTGTGGGGCACTTTCTTCAGCAGGCTCTGGGGGTTGCTGTGCTGAGCCCGAGCCGCGCATCGAGTCGCCTTTCCGCTGGCACCAGGGCCGGCGGGTGTTCTGCTGCAGCGTTCTGCTGTCCTGGTCTCCACGGTGGGCTGTGGGCTCTGGAGTGCTTGCAGCCACCGACCTCCCCCAGAGTTCCCCTCCGCTGTGGCTCAGGTACCTGCGAAATCACTCTGGAGCAGCTTTCCACTGCGCCTTCCCGCTGGGTGGACTCAGCTGTAGAAGCGGTCTGGTGTTTGTCTGCCCTGGCAGGTGAGCGGGCTCCTTCCACCAGGGTGTCAGAAGGAGTAAAGAGTAGCTGTGCATCGGGAGGCTGTGCTTCTGCTCTTGCCTTCATCCTGACAGATTTTCTCCAAGACCTTTTAGGCATGTGCAGGTTATAGTTTAATTTTCTCTTGTATTTAGCAGTTTTAAAAGGACTAGAATCAGGGGCTGGCTGGAGTTGTGGCTGGGGCTGCAGGAACTTCAGTGCCCTTCTCCTCTAGAGCAGATACTGCTTCAGGTGCGACGGGGAGCGGAAGCTGTCCTGTAAAGCCATCTGCTGCACGCCTGCGCCCCAAGTCCTCTATGGGTAATGTTTTGGGAGCCTCTTTTAATCTCAGGCGTGACCCTCAGCTCTTCAAGAGCAGAGCTGAGTCTGCTTCGTTGCCTCGCCAAGACCGCATCACTTGTGCTGTGGTCCACCAGCCTGGAGAGAGGCTTTTCTGCCCCTGCGCTTCCCTGACGCCTTCAACTGGGTGTCAGTGCACCCCCCTGCCCGCCTGTCCCTAAAACCTCATGTCCTGTTTCAGAGACGTTCTTATGGGGTAGAAACTCCACAGAGTTAATTTTGTACTTGCTGGGGAGGTGCAGTCCTCGGTTAACGGCTCACCCCGAGGGAAGGAAGGCGGGACTCCGCAGCCTGGCCAGCTTCTCCTGCGGCAGGTGGAAGCAGTGGGTCTGGTGGCTCCTCACTGGAGATGAAGAAGACCTCGTCAGTGTATTGCCACAGGGTGGTAGGACTCGGGGACTCAGCGAATGTCTCCTTAGAAAGCCGGGCAGCAGTAGTTAAGGTGTCCACAGGGCAGCTCACACCCTTGCCCTGCTCTCGCGTCTGCTTTGGAGTTTGTGGGTGCTGGAGCCACCCAGCGAGCTGCGGCGCAGATGGGAGCTGTGGGTGAGCTGAGGGGATGCCGCACAGAGCGGGCAGCATCCGTGAGCATCCCTGGCGAGGCTGAGCGAGGAGGTCCGTGCAGCCTGGCCTTGGCTTGCTCATCACCCCCGTGGGCTCCTTGCTGTGGTGTCCTGAAGCCCGGGGGGGAGCGTGAGCTCTGTTTCTCTGAAGCTCCTGCAAGACAAAAGGCAAAGTGCTACACACCGCCACAGCTTCCACTCTAAAAATACCATAAAAGGCTGTGTCCTCAGGAGCTGGGCATGGGAGCAGTTCCAAAAAAAGCAAAAGGACTACAACCCGCCACAGCTTCCACTCTAAAAATACCATAAAAGGCTGTGTCCTCAGGAGCTGGGCATGGGAGCAGTTCCCACCCACATTACTGCAGCGTGAGTCACTGGGCTGTTGCAACGCTCTCCATGGGGATGCCCAGCTAAAGA
>NW_010398331.1:21361-24794 GCF_000710305.1 Buceros rhinoceros silvestris | reverse complement strand
GGGAAGCGGTGAAGAGTTCCGGAGAAGAGGGTGACACGCAGGCACACGTGAACTCTACCCAGCTGCCGGATGGTTGTGCTTTCATCAGTATTGTTTTTTGTGAGATCTTCCAGCAGATGCTGCTTGCTGATGGTTTGAGCTTAAGGTGTTTGCAGGCAAGAGTCTTCTCGTGCAGAAACCCCCAGTTTGCTTTTAGGAAGCCCAGTAATTGCCACATGAATAATATGAAGCTGGAAAACCCTTCTGATGTGGAAGTATGTTTAATTTACTCTCTTTAAGCAAAGTTTTTCTCTCCCTATCCTCCATCCTCCTCTTCATCCTCTCTCCCCTACCCTGGGGCAGAAGTAGGCTGTGCTTCCTCGTGACAGGTGGTGTCAGAACACGTCTCCCTTATGCTACGCGCTGCTCTTACCTGGGCTTTTATCCAGCGTGCGGGTTTGAGGGGGAACGTTTGGGTGTGTTTGGTTCCCTGACCGAGAGGCAGCCCTCCTGCCCTGGCCCCGGCCATGGTTACACTTCTTGTTTTCCCTTGTCCTTCCCTTCCTGCCTGACCGAGTCTCGGCTATCGGGGGTTACCGGATTAAGTCTGTCAGTGGGAAATTCTATAAAAAGCTTCCTTTATTTAGACGCCAACCAGTAATGACATCACACGGGCATGTCTTCCAAGTTCCTCCGGGCGGAGCGGATGGAGGGCGGTGGCGGCTGTGAGGCTGAGCCCTGCCTCTTCCCCAGTGCACCTCGTGGCCCAGCTCGGTGGCTGTCCTTCAACATAAACCCCAATCCTCCTCCTCCGGGGAGAGCGCAGGGAGGTCCCCCAGCAGGTTGCATCTCCTTTAGCAAACTTTCTGATGGTACCGCATAGCCCTGGTTGTCCTGCACATGGCTCTCAGGTTAGTCCTTCAAAGCGCTTGTGGTGGGTGCTCACCCGGACCTCTCCTGGAAGCAGAGGCTTGCACGCTCCATAGCTCTGGCACTCCTCAGATTCACCTTGGGCTAGTTTCAGGTAGCTTTGACCGGGGAGCAGGAGGACTGAAGGTCCGAGAGTCTGCGTGGACAGGCAGAGGGCGGCGGACGGGGCGCAGGGGAGGTGTGCCGCTTGTTGCGGAGTGGAGGGAAGGGGGCAGCCATGGGCAACAGCAGGGCGGGAGGTGGCCGCCGAAGTCACCTACTGACAAAACTATGATTTGTGTGTGGTTTCTTAAAGAAAATCCTGCTACTTTGAGTGTTTCTGGATGGGGAGTGTATTTGTTATGGACCGGAGAGTTACGAGCGTGACCTGGACAAGGTTTCTGGGCCCTCCGGAGAAGTGATTCCTGGATTTCATTTACATCTTTGGAGGACAGTGCCGTGGGGTGCTGACTTCCCCTTGTACGTGCTGTTGGTTAAAACAGGTTTCCCTTACCTGCCCGCAGTGATCCTGGGAGTTTTTCTACGAGGTCAGTAAACCAGAGCTTGTGTAAGCAACAAAATGAAGAAACCTCTCTGCTGGGGGGTGTTTAATTGACTCCCTTTACTCTGCTCGTCCTCCTCTTGAAGGAAGCTATCAGTTGCCCCACGTCACGGCTATTGCGGCTGTCCATTAAACATCAATGACACCCTTTAGAGCTGGGAGGATTTGAGGAACCAGTTCAGTCTGTCCATACTGCAGATTTTTCCAGTCCTACCGAGGATTTGGGTCAGGCAAGAGGCGGTTTCCAGCCCCGCGCCAACGCTTGCGCTGCTGCTCTGCTTGTTGACGTTCTCTCCTTCCCACGTTCTCCACCTCGATACTCTGAAGGATTAAAAAACAAAAATAAATCCATATTGCACAAACACTGCAGCTCGGAATGGGTTGCCAAAATGCTTTGGTCTCTTCAGAAAGCTCTTTTGCGAAGTGAGGTGGTGCTAGGAGAAAATCCAGGTTTGCAGGCAGTATCTCACCTCAGACAGCACGGGAGAAGTGGGGTCTTTGCAGCAGCAAACAAGGTCTTTCCCCCAGGGCTCCCATTGTGTTCCCTGGAAAGAAAATCCAGTGTTCAAAATACCACTTTAATTAACAAACAAACAAACATGTTTTTACCATGGGGAAGTGACATCTGATAATGATTTCTCCAAAGAAGGGGTGTGGGGATCGAGTATTTTTAGCTGCAGCTATTCTCAAGTTGTTGTTCTTCTATGACCTTCTCTTCATAGTACGTTTCTCTAACCTCTTGAAAGTGTTCGTAGTTCCAGAAGCTTTTTCAGCCAAAGGCGTGTTGTTAGGAGGAGGAGAAGAGGGAGGAGCTGCCCACAGGCAGGAGAAGTGTTGAGATCTGTTTTCTGGCAGATTTTGGAGCTGGGTGCGTCTTGTGAGGGACCTTCCCCAGGTCAGGGGGGTGGCTTGTGCTTCAGCTTTTCCCCCAGCTGTAAGGTTGCCACCACCTACTTCTTAAAAGCAGTTGAGCATGGGATCAAAGAACTGAATTTGGATGAGTGCAGAAGGTTGGAAGAGGAGAGACGTGCTGCCGGAGGTGCTGTGCTACAGGAATCCCATGGGAGGGCAGGCGTAAGGAACGGCAGCTTAAAGGTCTTGGTGTAGTGGTTTGGGCTGGGGTGGGCTGGCTGGAGACACTTGGGACTTCCCTGCAGATGTTGTTGTTTCTGAGGTGATAAGAGAGCCAACAAATTCCTGGGTCAAACCTGAGGGTCATCTTCGTCAGTCCACAGGCTGCTGGGCTTCTCCTTGCTCGATGTCCTTGGACCAGAAAACCAGCCCAGATCCTGGGGTCGGATGAAGCTGTTGTGAACATCAGAGTGGCCATGAAAAAGCTTCTCAAAGAGCGGTGGTGTAACAAGCAGAGAGGAGAAGCATTTTCAGGTGGGATTGCTGATGCAGTCTGTCTCTTGGTGTCACCAGCCGAGATGGTCAGTATTGCAGAGAGCTCTGCCATTAGCTGGTTCTCCGCTCTTGCCTCTGGTGACGTTGGGAGAGGATTAAGCTGAGCGTAAATAACGAGCACACACCACATGAATGCAGGCAGGAGGAAGGACAGGCACGAGGTGTCCGTGCTGCACCAGCGGCATGAAGCTGATCCTGGTGGTGGGGCTGGAGAGGCGTCTGGCTTAGGCGCAGCCTGGGGAAGGGATAAGGACGGTGTTTAAGTAGTTGTTTAATTGGTTAAACGCACACACACACGCTGTTTATGTGTTTGTTTTTTCCCCGCTCCCCAGTTTAGTGATGAGGAGTTTCTGAGAACTGGTGATAAATGAAGCAAAGGAAACATTCCCCAGGCTGAGACTGTTTCGTTTGCCAGCAAGTCCTTTCATGTTGTGGCGCCTCTTCACAACCACAAGCACCGTCAGAAACGGCAGCCCAGCCTCCCGAAGGTGTCGACACCGCACACAGTCACCGCTTCAGCCTCGAGTCAGGAGAAACCAGGGCTGCTGCTGCCCGGCAGAGCGAGCCCAGGTCCTG
>NW_010398331.1:20157-21231 GCF_000710305.1 Buceros rhinoceros silvestris | reverse complement strand
GGAGAGCGGGGCTGGGGGCTACGGAGCCTGCTTGGAAGAGCTTACGGATCATTTCACACCAGACACCTGCCCAAAGGGGCTTTTTCCCCCTGCGTTCTTGGACTGAGGATTTACTTAATTATTTTGGAGCACGTACTTGGTAAAATGTGTTCAGTCTTTGGTAGGTCCTCTTGCTGAAGTGACCCCACCTCATCTTCTGGAGGAGATCTGTCTCCTGGGAGCTTTAGTGCAGGGCTGGTGCTGAGCTCCTGCGGAACCGTGTTGCCTGGGCCCCCTGTTTTCCCTGGCATCGTGTTGGGGAATGGAGTGGCTGTCTGGGTGATGCTTTCATTGCAGGGAACCACCACGCGTGCGCGGAAGCCGTTTGGGCTTGGCGACAGCCGGCGTGGGCAGGCTTCAGCTGGGAGTTTGCAAGGTGTCAGCTTGGGTCGTGGTAGTTGAGTATTCCACATCCCGAGTAATTCTTGGACTTCTGGTGCCCTCCTTGGTTTTAGGAGCTGACACTTGATACTCTGGTTGCTTAAAAACAAGTAAATTAAAAATAAGAAGTGACCGAGTGTGTGCACGCGTTCAGCGCTTTTTTGGGAGCTGGAGGCTGGGCACCGTGTTTTCGGGGTGGTTAATTCTGCGTCGCTCATTGGCAGGAGCACGGTGGGCTTCGTGACTGGTGCGAGTGTGTTTCCTTTGGTCACTTTATAAAAGAGCAGCATCAGCAAGAGTGGCAGTTTCGTCTGGGTAATTCTGAGGTGAAACACAATGATAAGGGATCTGGCAGGAAGGAAGCGCGGGGGCTGGTGAGGAGAGAGAAGCAACAAATACTCAGAGTATGATACTTGGAGGATGATGTAGCAGATACTCAGAGAGGGCAGACTATCTTCTGGAGATGGTCTGCAGTAGAAAACAGGGGCAGCCACTCGAGGCCAGGGCAGCGGCGCAGAGTTGGCCTCATCTCTTCCAGCCGTGATGTAGAGGTGATGTAGATGAATAAAGTAGATGTGTCCAGTTTTGGGCCCCTCACTCCAGGAAGGACATTGAGGGGCTGGAGTGTGTCCAGAGGAGGACAGCAAAGCCTGG
>NW_010398331.1:19397-19805 GCF_000710305.1 Buceros rhinoceros silvestris | reverse complement strand
CAGTGAGGACCTGGCAGTGGGAGTCGATGAGCTTAAAGATCTCTTCCCAAAATGACTGTGATTCTGTAGCTGGAGCATCGTCTGCTCCACAGGACCTGTAAGGTGCTGGAGGAGGTGCAGGAACATGTGGCGTCCAGTGGGGATGGGAAGGGGCGGATCTGGCTCGGAGTCTGCCGGCTGGGCTCGGAATGGCCTCTGTCCCAAATCAACCGCTGCTGCTTTTCCATGGGATTGAGCCTGTTGTTCTGCTGAAAACCCTTCTGAAACGAGGAGGGGAGACAACATCTGGGAAAGCAACTCCTTTCTGATAGTGGTGAGCACTGGTGCAAGCTTTTGTTTTCGGTCAATGGAAGGAAGCGGGAGGAACACGTCATAGCTCCAGTGCCTCGCTGCTGCAGAAGAGATTGA
>NW_010398331.1:18927-19256 GCF_000710305.1 Buceros rhinoceros silvestris | reverse complement strand
GGAGAAAGTGTTGGGTTCCCCCCCCCCGGCCAGCCGGTCCTCGGGGAGGATCCGGTGGGGAGATACCCAGGAGGAGAGGACAGGCTGCTCAGAGCCTGGCACCGCTTCTGCTTCGCTGCAGCAGAGCATCGGCCTGAAGGAAGGTCTGCGACCCCTGAGTGGAGCTGGGGACCCAGGGCTGGACTTACCTGGGAGATGGGAACCGAGAAGATGAACTTTGCAGTCTGTGCTCAGCCAGGACCAGACCGAAACAGCTCTGCTTTGAAGGGAAGGGTGGCTCGCAGGGGCTGCTCGCTGCTCAGCTAGTGGCGGTGACAAAGAGCCAACAG
>NW_010398331.1:15512-18704 GCF_000710305.1 Buceros rhinoceros silvestris | reverse complement strand
CCTCCCGTTAAAATGCAAAACCCTCCCGCGCCGTTGCTGTTCTCGTGTGAAGCCCTAGCTGAAGGCCCATGGGTACGTTCTGCCTCCAGCGTGAACTTACTGTTTGTGTTGGCCCCACTTTAGGGGGAAAAAAAAAGTGATTTCTTTGTGCCTTTCCTATGAAAACACCCTCCTCTGCCCTCTCATGCTGATTGATTGACCACTTCCCTTTTCTGAGCGTCTGTGCCCAGCGCCGAGCCCAGCTGTGCCTCAGCAGGATGCTGCGGCTCTCCTGGGTGTCGGTCTTGGGACAGGCAGGCTCATGGCACCCAGCTGCCGGGGAAATCACCGTCCCGCTTGTGAGTGTCTTTCGTGGCAATTAACGGGGGTTTGGGCTTACGCGTGACCTGCTTCACGTGTTCGACGCGAGCTGTCTGGTTGGTGCGTTGTTGGGCAAACAGAGCATTCGGCAGCGTGAACGTGTTTCTAAGATACATGCATCTTTCAAGTACAGACTGTCTTTTTTCAATTTTCTTTCGCTGAGCACGTCTCCAGCTGCGTCTTCAAATGCTGGTTGTACGGGAGGATGTTGGTTTGTCTCCTGGGGAGAACAGCATCTGCTACTGCTTTTATGGGCACCGTTGCACGGGTACCAAACGCTTGTCTTCGTATCCCTGCCACAGGCTCTCAGCCCTTGAGCCTTCTCCCTCTGCTTTTTATCTCACTCAAGAAGGGGGTTGTGATTTTTTTCAGTTCTGTTCTTGTCACTCGAGCCAGCTGTGGGCCCCTTTGGCTTGCTTTTCTCCCGCTCCCGTGCTGTCCGTTATCCACGTCAGAACTGCTGAGGCTGTGGCTGTGGAGAGCAGTGATTGGGGGAACAGATCCACCGCGGGCTTGAGCATTGGCTTTCCTGAAGCTCCTTGTGTTGCCTTCTCAAGCGTACGAGATCGAAGGGGCTGCCTGAACGCCTCTGACACACTCGCAATGGAAGGCTGATGCTGGGTTTGATGTCCACCCGTGTCACCTGGCCCTTTGGTTGTACATCCCCGTGGACACTGGGCTCCATGGTGGTATCTGCAGGTTCAGGACCACATCAGACCTGCTTGGGGCTCCTCATGCACCATGTGGAGCTGGACTTCAAATGTGGCGCTGGCTCAGGCCGTCCCTTGGGCCACCCTTCCGCCTGTGAGTCCCTTGTGGGGTAAAGTGAGGGATGAGGCAGGCGCTGTGCTCGGGCATGGCATTATCCTCCAGAAACTCAGCTGAATTCCTGCCTCCTCCCGATGTTGTGATCATCGCAGGAGCTTCCAAACCTGTGGTAGGAAGACGCTGAGTTGGCAAACCCAGATTTCTGGTTCACGCTGGTCTGAGGTGGCTTAGGGAAGCTGGGGGCGTCCATCATTATGTGGTGGGATGTGCCACAAAGTGTGGCGGTGCTCTGCGATCTCCCTGATGGGGGTGTGTGTGCCGGGGTCTCGCCTTGCTGCCGTGAGTCCGGGGAAAGCGCTGCTCTTGGGCTAAAGCCCATGGGGGCGGCAGCGTGGTGACGTGAGCAGTTGCTGAGCCCTTTGGGGGCCGGTGTTCAGTTAGTTGGGAGATAGCCAAGTGCTGAGGGTGCTCTTGCAAGGGACAGGAGTGTCGCTGGGGGCTGTAGGGTGAACATGGTGGCGGAGGGCCAGACTCATCTGACCCCCCGAGCACACATGCAAAGGTACCAGCCGTTTGCACCCAGGGCACTGGGGACCAGCGTGCCTTCGCCTTGGGACTGCGGGCTCCCTGCTGCAGTGACGGGGAGGTGCCCTTCACACGTGCGCCTGGTTGTGGCAGATGGTGTGGGCTTGCACTGCAGTGACAGGAGCACTGGTTCAGCCGCCGGTGGTGGCTGGGAGCTCCTGCCACGGGTCGCTGCCTGACGTGGTACCTCACCAGCGGCCCACGATCGGCGCTGGGGCTTTGCCAGGTGCAGGAGAGTCACATCCCCTTCCACACTGAGCTCCGTCCAGGGTCAGCGCCAGCCCGCCGGCTGGCCCTGAGCACGGTTTCATCGCACGTCTGAAGTACAGAACCTGCTGTTGCAGCGCGATGGCTTCCTCCAAGGCACCGTGTCGTTCTGCCAGGCTGGAAGGTTGGTGTCTGTCTTTAGCCCCAGCAGCCTCAGTGGGTCCGTTTTTAGTGTTGGGTTTAGTTCTACATTGACCGTGGTGACGTGGTAACAGCTGAATACATTGTGCATTGTACGAGGTGGTTTGGAGTCAACAGACGTTGATTTCAACACCATTAAAATAAACCCAGGAGCTCTTGGGTCGGTTTTATGTTGACTCCTGAGCCGCCTCTGCCAGGGCGTCCTACCCCGCCACCGCTGTTCCGCCAGCTGAAGCAGTAGGTCTGCCTTAGCCAGTTGGATTTTATAAACATGTTTTCCACGAAGGGAAGAGGGGAGGACTTCTTGTGTGAACTGTTCCCTCAAAGGGAACACAACCATTAAATTCTCTTGTTTATATAAAATGTTGCTTTTGCACACAAAAAAAAAATAGCAAGGATTCCTGCGGCTCTTCAGTTGGAGTCATTTGTGGAGTTATCAACAAGCAAAAAGGAAGGGAGAGGTTATGTTGTAATTAATAAAAGATTGCTGTCATACTCCTCCAGCATTTCGTGTATCCTAACGCTGTCCTGCTTGCAGTTCAAGGCTGCGGAAGAGCTCCGGGAGACGTTTGCTCGGAACTCGTCCAGTGTCGGATCAAATGCTTCTTGTTTCCCTGAGGTTTTCTGGTACTGGACATGCTTGCGTGGGGCTTTGGTGGAAGACGAGGTGTTATTAACAGCTCGTCCGTGAGCGCCCGACTGAAGGTAACCTGGCCCACGGTGCTGCCAGCAGAGGCTGCTGAGCCCCAGGTGCTTCCTGCTGGGGGGTTCTGTGCTGGGCAGCGCTGCGAGCCGGGGGAGCGCAGCACAGCAGCTGAAGGAATGAGGGTGGTGCTCGGAGAACCTCCTCTAAAATACATATTTCCTAGGGGATGGGTCAGGGTCAGGGCCAGGCTGACGGCTCGAGCCGCCTCCCGTCTGGACAGCAGGGCAGCGCAGGTCTCACCGGAGCTCAGCCGATGGATCGATAACGTACCAATCTCTCACCTCAGCGATCATTCGGGGCGGATTTTCCACGGATGAGCTGCGTTTCACCGTTGGTGGATTTTTTAGCCTCCCTCCCATTTATTT
>NW_010398331.1:13676-15296 GCF_000710305.1 Buceros rhinoceros silvestris | reverse complement strand
TGCCGGCCGCAGGGCAGCTCGTCTTGCATCCCTGCCTCTGTGGTTTTGGCTAGTGACCGTCCCTCCATCGTGCCCCGGGGGACATCCTGGGTACCAGCCAGGACACGTGTCCTCGCCCCTGCTGCGGGCAGGGGCTGGGGGTGGGTGCCTTCCGCTGGCGGCGGCGGCCGAGCCGCAGGGCAGCAGGAGTTTTAAATAGCAGAGGGAGATGCAAGGAGAGTTTTTAGCTTCCCCAAAATTGCCAGGTATAGCTGGAGGCAAGAAGGGCCATGGGGGTGGTGGAAGGGAAGAGTAGCATGTCCTGTGGTGCTGTGATATGGACCGGCAAGAGTCAAAGGCAGTGTTTGGGGAGCAGTGTGTGTCCACCTGGAGAATGGCCATCACTGGGGCTGCCCTCAGCCTATGGTTAGAGACACGTAGACTGTTCTTCCAGCCCTGAGCACACAGAAGGCGGCAGCTCCTAAGCTCTGTGTTTATATAGTTTCTTTCCAGGTCACTGCATCACCCCCCAAAAAAGGGATTTTTAGTTTTTATTTTTCCCCTCTGGCTTTTCTGGCCTTTTTATAGACACTGGAATGGAGGAAGGAGGGAATGCAGAGGGAACGTTTCAATTCCCAAAGCAGCATGTGGGCTTTGGTGTCCTTCAGTTTACTTCCCTTTTGGTAACGAGAAGTGATTTAAATAACGATGCTTCGGAAAACCGATAAATTTGTGTATCTTTAGGGATTTTGTGCTGTTTTTGGTTTGGCTGGGTTTTTTGCTATTATTGTCTGGAGAAGATGAGTTCCTGTCAAAAAGAGCCTTAAGGAAACGTTTGGACGCTCTTTTATTCCCTGAGAGGTGTAGAGGCAGCTGACGAGTCACTGCTGGTAGTCTCGTTGTTCTGCTTGGAGGTTGAGTCGCGTCTAAAGCCGCGTTGTCCGAGCCTTGCGGCAGCGCCAGGGATGGGCTCGCTGAGCGTCAGCACGGAGGGCAGCAAACCTCCTCGCCGGCCCTCTTCCTTCCCTCCTCCTGGCTCCAGCCTCGGGCAGAGACCTCAGCCTGAGCACCCAGGCACAGCGGAGGAAATGTGGGAGAAATGAGGGCGAGACGGAGGTGCCGGGAGCCCCGGCAGGACGGCGGGCAGAGGCGGAGGGTTCAGTGGCTGCGGCGCTGCCGCGCACGCTGTGAAGACAGCCTGGCGCAGGGTTTTGGTCATTTCTGTAACTAAAAGGCTTGGCCAGTCTGGTTGCGTTTCGCAGTATCACTGTCATTGAGTGGAAAAGTCTTATCTTCATTGTGACCGCAGCTTGTCCTCACCCTTGGTGCCCACTGGGATGCAGAGAGGCGTCTGTCATCCGCGTTACAATGGCTGTGAGCCGCTTCATAAGCCGCTCAGCGATCACGTATGTAGTATGTATGTATGCGTTACATATGTAATACATGCGTGATGTGATCTGCGCCACAGGTTACTTGGTGGCCACCTCTGAAACGGTGTGAAGGCTTCTGTGCTTTGGGCTCTCTGAGCCGTTGTGGGTGCTGGAGGGGTGATGGAGGGCAAGTTCAGCGCAGGAAAGCTCAGAAATGGGGGGAAGGTCCTTTCGCAGGTGCCTGTGGGGGGTTGGAGGAGAGGCGCCGCTG
>NW_010398331.1:12755-13528 GCF_000710305.1 Buceros rhinoceros silvestris | reverse complement strand
GCTGCTAAGGCGGCTGCTCGGGTCTGCAGTGAGCTGGGCTTCCTCTCCCGGGTGTCAGCGCACGCTTCCCCCTCCCGCGTGGCTTCGGGCAGCCGCGTCGTGCTTTGGGGTGGTGTCTCTTGTGAAACCAGAGCCTCGCTCCCTCGGTTCGCTTAAGGTTGAATTGAAAACTTGTTTTTAAACGGGTGACTGTCGGGCTCCGGCGTCCTGTGGTAGCTGTCTGGACGTGTTGGGTAGGAGCTGTAGGCGCTGGAAGGTGGTGGGGGTGGTGCTGCTGGGGCCAGCTCTTCTGCTGTGCCGGTCAGCGATGTCATGTTACTGGTCTTCATTGACCAAAGTCCTGGAGGAATGGCCGGGACCCCCACTGCATCCCTTCTTAGTGGCAGTGTGCTCGGACAGTGGCTGAAGGCGGGTGTAGTCCCGTGCCTTTGGCTTGGGTGGGGGCCGGTTCTGCCAGCCGAGTGCCGGCAGCACGTGTCTGCTGGTACCAAGGTGTGATGGCGGCAGATCTGCATGGGGAGCTCCTCCGTGCCCTGGCGCTCAGTCAGGCCAGGAAACGGGTGAAAACACAGCGCACGCTGCAGACCACGGGCTGGCTTGGGTCTGAGCTGAGTGCCCCTGGGCAAACCCCGCGGACAAGGCACTGTTGTGCAGCTGGAGGCGCTTGGGCTGGTTTTCCAAGTATGGTCAGGTCGTCATTGAATTGCTGCCCAGGTCCAAACCAAATCCCTGTAACTAGTCCTCTGTGTCGGTGCGAGTCTGTGAGGTCCTGG
>NW_010398331.1:12143-12433 GCF_000710305.1 Buceros rhinoceros silvestris | reverse complement strand
GGGCGCCAGGAGCTGCCCCTGCGCTGGTACAGGACGGGGCCAGAACTGCAGAACTCACCAGTTTCTTATTGCCTTCGCAGTGAGCCCAGGGGAAGAGGGTGCCCACGCGTGGATCCCCTCCCACCTCGCCTTTTCTCCCGACTGCTCGCGGGGAGCTCTCCCGTGCTGGAGGATCGGAGGGAAGCGCCGCTGCGCTGAGCTGGGGCAGCGTGAGCGAGGCCCAGGGGCGTTTGGCCGGTGGGCTGCGGCGGCTGCGGGGCGCGGCGGCCAGGCCCTCCCCCGGCGCAGTG
>NW_010398331.1:10727-12030 GCF_000710305.1 Buceros rhinoceros silvestris | reverse complement strand
GAGCCGGCCAGCTCCTGCCAGGTCGATGTGCGCAGGGGAGAGGACAACTCCAGCTGAACGGATGTGTCTCGGCACCTGATACCAGGCTCAGGTAAGGGCGGGTTGCACGGAGCGGGATTGTATTTCCACACTCCCTTCTCTGAACTCCCAACCCAGCTCCGGAGCGCGTTGGAGTCACCCCGCAAGCCGTTGTGTGCTGTGGGTACATGATAAATCAGCGGGATCTTGTCTGCGATGATGTGGGGTGCTCTGGCTCGTTGGGGCGTTGCTGGTGGCGTCAAAGCAAATTGCAGTGAAGGTTCTCACTAGGGTGCTCGTGGCTTCAGCCAGTGCAGCACCCACTGCGGTTGGGCTGCAGTGCAGGTGTACTGGGAGAGGAGCTGCTCTGGATTTTCTGGTGAGGCACCAGCGACTCCTGGGCAGTGACCTAGGGGCAGTCGTTTTCAGAGACCCCGAGAGAGTGAAGTCAGGAACCTCCTGCAGTTCAGCTGGACTCGTGCTCCTTACACTCCTAACAAAACAACCCAACCTGCGCGTGTGCTCTCTGTCTGTGTTTTCGTCGTGGCCAGGGAGATAACCCTGCAGACAAGATTGCCTGTATCTTGGTCCGTCCTGCGTGCTGGTAACGTCACTGCTGAAGTCGCCATCCGCTTTGTGAGCGCAGCTCTGGTTTCCTTCTCTGGAGCAGGGTTGTAAGCGAGCGCCGGGTTTGGGCTGAGGTTGGGGCCGTACCGTCGGGTGACGTGTTGTTTTGAAGCTGGTTCCCAGCCAGGGCGTTTGCAGTCGGGGTTTGTTAACGAGAGGGGAGCTGCGGAGGGGCTCAACACAGTCCTCAGTGCGAGCACATTGGGAGAGTTGGCGCTTTTGGGCTTGAAATTTGGCGTTCTGGTTAAAAATACTGTGGCAGCTGAGACACCAGAGGTGGGGACACTGGCCAGCTTTGTACCAAGACGTCGGCAGCAGCTTGACTTCCGTGTGTAGAGCCAGGTTTTGCTCAGCAGAAGCGCTGAGCGTCTACGCCGGCAGCGTGTGGCCGTCACTTCCTCCTGCGGCGCGGCGCCTCCCGGGCACCCAGCCCTGCGTGCTGGCACCCAGCCGCAACTGCCCGCATCCCCTGCTGGGTGTCGGGAAGCTCCGAGGTTTCCTCAGGCCGTGGCGATGCAGTCGGAGCAGACCCGAAGCTGTGCTTGTTTGGGCTGTGCTTGGTAGGTGCGAGCCCGTGGCTTTGCTTTCGAGAGGCTGTAAGGGCGCGGGAGAGTTGCCGCTGACGCCAGCTCTGCGCCCCGGGGCAGGGCGTGGGCCC
>NW_010398331.1:10221-10662 GCF_000710305.1 Buceros rhinoceros silvestris | reverse complement strand
GCTCGGCTCGCAGGGGCTGGCTGTGCCTCCGGTGTCGACCAGGGAGCTGGGTTTGCTGCGAGCCCACAGTCTGTGTGGTTTGGAGCGTGTCAAGGTGCCTGTTTCATGCACTTAACCCCCCCGATACGGTTGTGCCGCCTTTTAGCAGCGTGCATTAGCCGCACCGCGAGCGGAGCGTTGCACCGCTCCGTGGGGCTGGGTTTATTCCAAGGTGTGCGAGTGCACGAACCGCAGCTACAACCAGTAGCAGGTTTACGGGTGAGAGCAGAGCTCTGGGAAGGGACGCAGACCGCAGGCACACCTCGAGCGAGGGTCGCACTGCGTGGCAGGTGTCGTACCAACGTTCCCACTTGCGCTGTGTGTGCTTCCTTTGAGCCTGTTGCCCTACAGGAAGAGTCGCTGGCTCGTACCCTAGATGGGGGAAGGGATGAAACGCTGTGT
>NW_010398331.1:8569-10086 GCF_000710305.1 Buceros rhinoceros silvestris | reverse complement strand
GGTGAAGGTATGAAACGCTGTGTTAAAACGGGCTTGTAAAATCGAACACGAAACAGGAACGGCGGCAGCTGAGTTTCGGTAGCGGGTGATGTGGCTGTAGGTACCTTTTTGTCCTTCACCCCGCAGCAGCAGCATCTGCTGTCTGCCACAGGCCAGTGCAGTTGTTTGAGTCTCGTAGTGGTAAACAGGGCACACTCAGGACCCCTCCACACCTTCACCTAAACCCCCTTCTCCTTTTTCAGTGACCCTCTGCTTGCAATAGCGTGCAGAAAAAAACCCCTAGTTGTTTCCAGGGGCTTGGGTGCAGCTGGAGAAGAGAAACGTACGGTGCAGCAAGAGGCTGCTGAAGCGAAAATGCCCACGTTGCGAGTTTTGTCCCGGGCTGGAGCATGCCGGGGAGGGGCTGAGGTGGCTCTGCTCGGCTGTTTGGCTGTCTGCTGCCACAGGCTGGCCTGTAATCTGCGCTAACCGCTGGCTGCAGCGAGAACGGAGAAACAACCCAAGTGTATGGTCTGTAATCTCAATGGTTTGAGTAGATGCTTTTGAACAGTATAAAACATTGGGGGTTCCAGAATATCCCCAAATCCAGCCCAAGGTTGAGAGCGTGGTGCTCTGCTGCACTTCCTAAGAAGAGGAGGTGTTACTGAAGGTTTAATTCCCCAAATCCCTCGTAGGTGGATTGTAGATCCATGCAGATCCCTTCTGCCCAGTGACCTGGGATCTACGCTTCGCCGTGCAGCAAAGAGGTGAAGTCAAGCACTACAGGCTGAGGCTGGTGCTGCCCAACAGCGTAAAACCTGTGCAAAGCCACTATAAAAGCATGTAAAACTTCTGTCCTTTCCTTGTAAGGAGGCAAAAAGAGTTTGGAGAGACTGAAACTCCGGAGCCTTTGGCTCAGCTGGTTGCTGGGTGCTCTCAGTGCTCTGGTCAAAGGCTGGGCAGCTGCTTTCGGGCCAAGGTGCCAACAGCCAAACCGCTGGGAGGAGGGCGAGGAGGAGCCACGGCTGCAATCGCAGTGTTCCGAATTTTTGGCATCTCCAGACATGCTGCTGTGCGGGGCCCATCCGCTGAGCCGTGGTGTCTCAGCTCTGGTCCACAGACCCACAAAGAGCATTTTTCTTGGGTTAAATTCTGCGTCCTGGGGGGGTTTAATGGACAGTTGTCCTTGTTTCGTGTAAACGGAGCGGCAGGGAGGGGAGGGCCTGGTGGTGAGCTGCACACGTGGCCGTGGCTGGTGACCTCTGTGGAGAGAGGTGGCAGCGTCCGTGTCGTCTGCAGGTGCTGGCGCAGAGGGAGCAAACCGGGCAGGGCGGTTGCTGCTGGGTCTGCAAGTGGGAGACACCGTGTCGTGGTTGGGGAGGATGGGGGACACGTGTGTATGCGTCCCCTGGCCACGGCATGGGCAGCTCTGCCGCCAGGCCATGGGAAACGCTCGGTCCCTCTTCTGGGCAGCGAGCAGGGCTGTGACCCGCAGGTTTGGTGGGTGGTGGCCAGAGGGTCCCATGCTCCCCGGCAGC
>NW_010398331.1:6909-8482 GCF_000710305.1 Buceros rhinoceros silvestris | reverse complement strand
TGGTGGCCAGAGGTTCCCATGCTCCCAGCCAGCCTGGTGCCACACCACGGGGGTGCAGGAGGTCGGCAGATCCTGCTGGAACACTACGGGTCTTTTGGGCAGGGCTAGAACAGTAAATCTGACCTGTGGAGAGCAGGTTTTGCCCCATGTCTTGGGTGTTTCCTGCAGAGACCTGCTTTCCACCGCCAGCCCTTGAGGTCTCGCTGGTGAAGTCATTCCGGGACAGTCCTGCTCGCATCGGGTGTTCAATTTGAGGCTCTCTGAGGGCTCCGTGCAGGGAGCTTGTGACGTGCATTTGCATCACGCGCCTTTAGGCTTGCTGTTGCTGGGATTAATTTTTGCCTCCTTACAGTAGGAAGCTGCAAGTTCTCGTGTGAGGTGGCAGGTCATGGGGGTTTTCCACTCATTCGGAATGAGTAGGGAACGTGGCTTCCCGGTGGAACCTCAGCGCCCGTGGCTTGGGGCGGCCTGTCCTCACAGGAGACAGTTGGGTGGCAGCCTTGAGAAGGTCACTTCAGAGGTGTTCTAAGCAACCTCAGAAAAGTTCTCAGCCTCAGGTGGGCGTCTGGGGGAGCGCGGTGAGTCCGGACTGTGCCTGTATGTGAGAGGCCAATTTCCACCGGGACAGAAGGATGTGTTTCGTCAGGCTCTCCAGGAAACCAGTGGCTCCGGAGCTTTGGTGAACACAAGGTGTCTGTAACTTCGGGGTGTCCAGGCGCTCTGGGCTTTGAGTGTGTGCTGAATTCAGCGACCATCCCGCCCATGCTCAGTGTCCGGGCTGAGCGAGGCTGTGACAGAGCCGCCAGCTCTGTGCTGCTCCCTCTCCGCGGTGCTCTGGAATCTCCTCGCCAGGCACAGCATCGCCGTTGTACGCCGGAGAGCGGTGGCGCTGCGGGCAGACCCCGAGCAGGCGCAGCCCCTCGCCGTCTCCCTCCCTCCCGCTGCCATCACCCGCTTGCTCTGCTTTCAAGTTTTTTTTCTAAATTTGGACTTCTGCGCTGTTATAGTGGAAAGAGAAAACAGATGTGCCCGGTGCAGGTGCCCGTTGCCAGAGTGGCCCCCTGGCACCAGCCCAGTGGTTCGAGCTGGAGAGAGGCTTTCACCGAGGTGGGTGCCAGGACACGTGTGGTCCAGCTGCGGTGTAAGCCCTCCATGTCACCGCGTCGCTCTTCCTGTGGCGGCCCTCTTACAGAGTGTGGCCAGAGATGTCTAGAATAGCTTCGACTTTGTAAACCTCCCGAAAAATTGCCCGTTTAATTTCACAGACACAATTCACATATATAATTCATGTAATATTTTCCCTCCAGCCTGCAAAATGTTTGTGTTTTTAGCAGCACGTAAAGGACCTCATTTGAATTCTTTGGCCCCACAGCAACCCAAAATGGCCAGCAGTTGGGGGAGTGAATTTGCCTTTTTGAGTTAAGCTTCTCAGAAGGAGAAGATGAGGTGTTTTAGATGACACCATGAGAGCGTTACGCGGGCCTTGCCTCTGACAAACGACGCTGTTGTTAACACGCGTGGAGCAGAATTGATGGGGACATCCGGAGTGGGAGATGCGGCTTGGGGGAACGGA
>NW_010398331.1:6260-6781 GCF_000710305.1 Buceros rhinoceros silvestris | reverse complement strand
ACGAGAGAGCAGAATCCACTGCAGTGCTGCTAGCCCTGCTCTGTTCTAACTGTGGAGCCAGGAGCAGGGATGGGTGGCAGCGATGGGGGCGTGAGGGTGGGGTGTCTGTGAGGATGAGGTGAGGCAGTGACGAGCTGTGCTGTTGGCTGGCCGTGTGTGGCAGAACCGCTGCCCGCGTTGCTGCCTGTGGATTAGTATTTCTGTCACACCGCCGGGGACCAGGAGCGATGGCCGCTTCCGAAATGAAGCGTTAGGGACAGATGGATCTCCCGGACGGCTTCGTCCATGCCTGCAAGTCTCGGTGGCAGCAAGCAGGTTGATTAAGGAGTTCGTAAGATGAGACAAATTATCTCTTACAGACACCTGGAGGTGCAGGGAGGTGGGCTGAGCCTTGGAGAACACTCTTGCTTTTGCTCATCGTATCTCCCCCATTGCTTGTTTTATTGCCATTTTTTCCCCTCAAACCACATTCTTCAGGTCACCCCAGGTGCAGCCTGTGGCTGCTCTGGCTCCCCCACGGC
>NW_010398331.1:5487-6153 GCF_000710305.1 Buceros rhinoceros silvestris | reverse complement strand
GCTGCTCGGGCTCCTCCAGTGCCAGGCACTGCCGCTGAGATACAGCTTCAGCCAAAGGCTGGGGTAGCGCATCCTGCACCGAGAACCCTTCAGGCTCCTCCCAGCCCAGGCTGGCTCCTGGTCATCCATCAGATGGCAGCTTGGAGAAAACGTCCTCTGGAGCGGCTGTTGCACCGTGGTTTATCTGTGGGCGGCTCTTCTCTGCAACGAGGTGGTCACCTGTGCTTTGGGGAAGGACCAGAGCACAGCCACGCAGGATTTTCTTCCCAGCTTTAGATGCACACAGGAATTCTCCTTCTCTACTTTCAAAAGACTTTTCAAAACGCTGACATTTCTTGTGGGAGGCTTTCCAGCCTGTTCCTCTCGGGGCATCCCAGATGTTCCAGGGAGCTCCCTTCAAGCCCTACATGAAACTCTGGACCGTATTATTGAGGGTGTTTGGCTCTCAGATGTGCTGGGTAAATCACTGGATCATTCGTCATGCGGCAGGGGCTGGTGTGTCTGTGAACATTGTAAGGCTGCGGCGGCTCTTCACATCATTCCCAGCCCTGCTGGATCTTTTCACAGCAGGCAAAAGAGGGAAAACCTCCTCAGAGCCGGCAAAATGCCATCTGCCTCTGCAACAAACCACTCAAAGGCTTTGTACTCTTCGGGGTTTAGCAGCTC
>NW_010398331.1:4809-5343 GCF_000710305.1 Buceros rhinoceros silvestris | reverse complement strand
TAAGCCGCTGGCAGCTGTGCGCTGAACCTTGCTGTTCTGGAAACGCGTGCTGCCTACCCAGGACCTGCGGTGAGCCAGCGGAACTCGGGAGGATGGAGCCGTGTAGGTGGTGACACAGCAGGACATCCCAGTGCTTACCCTGTCTGCACGGAGCAGGGCTTAGAATTCACAGCAGAAGTCTGGGAAAAACTTAAAACTATTTTTAAAAGCTTTGAAAACATAAAAACCCAACCCAGCGCTGGGGAAGGGGAACAAGGGGAAGGTACCGGGGAGATCTGCGGCTCTGGGGCGGGCTGGAGTTGGTCCATGTGCGGAACACTTGGGAGCGTGGTCCATGGGCTGGGGATGAGGCTGTCCCCGCTGGCTGTCCTGCGGTAGCCTGGCTTTAGGCGGTGCCGTAGCCGTTGTGTGGTCTGAGCTGGGCTGGCCGCGGCTCCCTGGAGTTTCAGAGGAGGAGGACTTGGGAGAGCTTTCCTCCGCCATCCTCCTCGCAGCCCCACTGGGGCCTTTGCTTCCCTGGGGACTGTGCCTGCC
>NW_010398331.1:4488-4713 GCF_000710305.1 Buceros rhinoceros silvestris | reverse complement strand
AGCCCCACTGGGGACTTTGCTTCCCTGGGGACTCTGCCTGCCCGCGGTTTCTCCAGCGTGCTTTAGCTCAACCCTTTCCTTCTGTGAACAGCAAGAAACTCCTTGTGGCTTGACAGGGAGGGTGTGCCTTCAGGCTGGGGCGAGGCAAAGGGGCCTTTGGCGCGGGCAGTTGTCTTGCTTGTATGTATGTGCACGGGATGAAGCAGAGCAGTGGGCCCGGAGCCG
>NW_010398331.1:4011-4342 GCF_000710305.1 Buceros rhinoceros silvestris | reverse complement strand
GGGGGCTCGGCTGGGTCTTGTTTAGACCGAGACGGGTCCCCCTCAGAGTAGCTGGGGACTCCTCTTGCTGCTCTGTGGTTTTCTTTTGGGGGTGAGTACAGAAGCTCCTCATCTCGAGGCCAGTGTCCTTGCTGCCTGCACTCTTCGGTAGGCAGAGCCTTCTCCTTTTAGCTTCCTCTGCCCTCGGGTGCCCCTACAGAGTATCCCGTGGCTTCACGTCCTGAGCTGAGGGCAGGACCTGGTGGTCTGCTGCCAGCGGTGCCCAGCTGCCGCGCGACCTGTGCCGTGAGGGCTCTGGGCCGGCATCCCTGTCTCGGTTTTAAAGCACCAT
>NW_010398331.1:3122-3925 GCF_000710305.1 Buceros rhinoceros silvestris | reverse complement strand
GGCTTCCCTGTCTCGGTTTAAAAGCACGATGTCTCTCGTACAAGAACAAAGGCACAGCACCTTGTCCGCCAGCAGAGACTGCCCCTCGCCCCGCCGGGGTTGTGTCCCTGTGCGGAGCGGGGCGCCGGCGGCCCCGAAGCTCTACGCACGCTGCGTACAGGGACGTCTCAGCGTAGCTGTGGGATACGGCTGGAAGGGAAAGTCGTCAGCAAAGGGGTTTTCCATGAGCATTTCCTTAAATGTTTCCCATGCTCCATCCACATCCACTTAACTCCTTTCCCCCCTTTTTTCTGGTGCCTTACAGCTTCTGACATGAAGAAAGACATAGAGTCTTTAATAGCCCAGGAGAAAGCGGAGATCGTCGCCAAGTATGAGAAGGTACCACGCCGGTGTTCCTCCCCGACGGGCTGGCTGAGGCTGACGCTCTTTATTCCTTTAGGAATGCATCAGGGGAGGACTTCTGCCTCCCTGCAGGCATCGCCCTGGCAACCCCCTGCCATCGGGCCTCGTGCCGGCTCTCCCTGCCTGCACACCCCCTCTCACCACATCCCGGGGTTCCTCACAGACCCAGTGTGTGCTCAGCACAGATACCAAAGGTGCCGCGCTTCACACCAGGAGGGCTTCTGCCCAGCAGCCCCGGTTCCTCTGCCCTACAGCCCTTCCCAGCCCGTGGCGGGTCACACCGGGGTGCTGGGGAGGCTGAACTTGTGCATTTTTCTCTTGCCTGGGTTGTACTTGGCTCTTTAGAGCAGGTTTTGGTCTCCTGGCTCTAACATACGGGGTGGGAGGGATGCGGGCACGGG
>NW_010398331.1:2634-3002 GCF_000710305.1 Buceros rhinoceros silvestris | reverse complement strand
GGGGCCAGCTCACCGGTGTCCTTCCTGCTTCCAGGGCAGGCAGGCAGGAGCTCAGATCGACCCGTGGGAAGATGCCGATTTCACGCTGTATAAAGTTACGGACCGGTTTGGATTCCTGCAGTAAGTGCTTCCGCCCTCTCCTGCCTCGCTGACCCGTGTGCCTGTGCGGACCCTCCACCTGGGCCAACGGGGCGCACCCGGCCACTCTCCCATACGCCGCTCTGGGGCTGGCCTGGCCGATACCAAACGCAGAAGGAAAGACTAGATGTGCCTCCTCCCCCAACCACACGTGTTCAGACCCTCCGGTGCTTTGAACCTGCTGCAGGGCGAGGATCAGGAGTGGCTTCCATCACCAGCCTGCCGTCAGA
>NW_010398331.1:482-2516 GCF_000710305.1 Buceros rhinoceros silvestris | reverse complement strand
GGTGTGCCCGTGGCTCCATGGAGGCCCACGGTGTGTGGCGGAGGGAGAGCAAGAGCGTGTTTGATTCAGGGAGGTGTAGGAAGGGACGAGCCAAGATACCGGATTGTTCCCGGTTCCATTAAACCCCATCCTAAGAGAGGTGCATCTCGTTCATCCAGGCACACCCTGTGCCTGGGGAGGATGCGTAGGACAACGGGGCTTGTTCCCAGGCGCCGCGGTGGAAGGTGCTGTGTGCAGGAGGGGCACACAAACGCAGCTGCTGTCCGCAAAGCCACCCTGCCCCTTCCCGTTGCTGACCGTGTGTCTACTGAAGAGGAGCTTTACGCCCAGGATTTCCAGCCGTGTCCAGGGCTTGGTGGGGATTTGGCTGGTGCTTCCTTTGCCTCTCCCACGTCAGGGACGGCTGTAGGAAAGGCTTGGAGCCCCTGAGCTGTGTCTCCTCAGGTGCCCAAAGTGGTCCCCAAGCTGCAGCACCCCGCGCTCCTCCACACCTTTCTCACCCATAGAGTAACCAGTGACCCCCTTGCTTTCCAGCGAGCAGGAGCTGCCGACCCGCACGGCCTTGGAGGAGAAGGTGAGCTGCCGGCTCTGTCGGCAGGGATGTGGGGTCCTTACCACAGCGGCTGGGGAGGGGATGGTCTCGGAGGAAACAAACGCACCAGTGAGAGCAAAGCAGGCAGCCAGTGCCACCGGTCACTGCCTCTTGCACAGGGGTGGGAGCGCTCCATGACGCCTGGCTGTTGGAGCTTGTAGGTTGCTGGGTCAGGCATCCCCCCTCCCACGCTGCGCTGAAATCACACCTTTTTAAAGCAATTTCGGGGTTTTCCCTCTGCTTTAGCACGGTGCTCCGTGGCTGTGGCTTGAAAAGGGGATTGCACGTGTGGGGAAAGTCTCTGTCCTCTTCTCCCCTGAGCTGGGAGTGTGTCCTCTGTTAGCATCCTGCTAGTGGGGACCGAGCAGCGTCCCGTTCTTGCCGATCTGATGCAGAGATACGGTTTGAGGCTGGCTGAACCTGCAGAGATTTCTGTTGTCAGAGAATGCTCCTCTGGGAAAGGCTTTCTCTGTGTTCAGCCTGTTGTCTCGACAGTTTTACCAACGCGGCTTTAACAACCGCAGGCTGAAATTACCGGTGGATTATCCCCATCCCCCATGCGAGGTCTTTGTGTAGAACTTAAAACCGAAAGAGAATGAAGGTGCGTGTTTTCAGGAGGTGTCTTCTGAGGCTTTTTGTCATAAATTTGTCTTGTCTTCTTTCAGCAAAAACAGCAGGAAATCGAACGCGTGGACAAGTGGCTAAAGATGCTGAAGAAATGGGGCAAATACAGAAACAGTGACAAGGTAAGGAGGAGGAGAACAAGCACGTGTCTGGAGGGATGGGAGTGGTGCATCTGTGCAATGAGTCGGGTTTTCAAAAAGCTGATAGAGAAACCAGAGAGCACTGGAAAATATTACCTAATTCTACCCCTTGGTCTTGAATATTTTAAATCTTTCCTTGAAGCTGCTGGTTACCAGAGGAGGGCAAGGGCCCCTCCTGACAAGCGTGGTTTTATGAAAGGTTTCTTGAATGATGCTGCGTGTTGGTGGTTCTGCTTCCCTGGCCGGGCAGGGGCAGAGCAGAGATGTTTGTGTGCCCAGCAGGGTCCCCGCACTGAGGGCAGGGGCGTTGCGGCTGCTCCTGTGTCCCCACCGCCTGGGAGGTGTGACAGGTACGCTCCTCCTGACGTTCCTCTGGCTGGGGCGAGAACTGTTTCTCTAGGACGTCCCCTGGGTGTTGCGTTTTGCTCGTAGCTGTGGGGTGAGCAGCCCCTTAGAGGTTAGATCGCGTGCACCCGTCTGTGGAAACCGAGGACGGAGACACCAGACGTGTGTTGGCAGAGCGGCAGGGGCTGTTGAGCAGGGCATGCCCCACCGCCTGGCCGTGCTGAGTGGTGGCAGGTTCACCCGCCCAAAGAGCAGCCGCAGGCTTGTCCTGTTTAAAAGTCCCACCAAACCTCCTCTTTGTCACAGCAGGGTGGGGCGGGGACGGGCTTGGGG
>NW_010398331.1:0-330 GCF_000710305.1 Buceros rhinoceros silvestris | reverse complement strand
GTAGGGCGGGTACGGGCGTGTGTGTTTATAACCCTCCATTGCAGGGGAGTTCTCATTCGTTCATCGGTGCTGCTCCACGGGCGAGAACGGAGGCTCCCCTGTGGCTCTGGTTTTTCTAATTAGAAATCAGCACTAATTGGTTAGTGGCCTTGTGGGTAAAACGCCACATTCCAGCAGAGTGCAGGGAACTCCTTCAGGTCCTGTGGGGTGTTTGGGATGGGTCATGGTGAGGTTTTAGCACACCTTGGCTTCCCTGGTGTCGTGGGCTAGGGCTGGGCCGGCCACCAGACGAGGGGCAGATGGTCTCTATGAACCCCACATCCCTCCCAA
>NW_010398330.1:32349-47485 GCF_000710305.1 Buceros rhinoceros silvestris | reverse complement strand
TGAGCTCTGAAGGTCCCTTCAACCCAAACCAATCTGTGTATCTGTGGTCTGAGAGGAGGCTGAAGCCCTTCTTTCCCTTTACACTCTTCCATGATATCTTCATCGTTTTGTAGAGTCGATTATGTTTCGTGAGCTACCCAGAGGGATTCCCATCCCTTCTGATGGGAGCTGCTCTATTTGAGAAGTTTCTCCTCCCCAACCAAACCATTTGCTTGATGATTTCCTTTGTTAGTAATTTAATTTTCATGCTACCGTTTCCTATCACATCAGTCTAATGGGATTTTCTTGGGTGAAAATATTTATGCCCATTCTTCCAGAACACGAGTACATGATGTTACTTTAAGCTGCCCTTTTTAAGCTCAGTTTAAGATTTTGCTGGATTAAAGCTTGACTTTAAGTTGAATGCGTGAGTTTCTCTATAAACGTCCTGTTGCCGCTGCAATGTGTTAATTAATAATTAAGTGTTTAGCAGCTGCAAGTGGGTTCGATCAGCAAATTTCCTGCAGGATGAGGGAAAAAATACATATATGGGTGAAGAGTTTTTAAACCTAAACGTTTTTCAGAAGACATTTGGAGTTCACCACCCATTTGCTTATTCAAGTAATCCAGTATGTGCGTTCAGCGCAGAAGAAAATCTTTTATGCAGCAGCAAGACACGTGTCATTTGACCTTAGTGGCCACATTCAACTTAAAAATCTGAAATTTAGAATTTACCTCTTGCTTAATTAAATTTGTTTTTCCCCCTGTCCTTCACCTTCGTGGCCTTTACCGCATGCCGTAAGACTTAGATTTCAGCCATAAATGCTCTTTGGTGCGGAAGGCCACAGAACCGAGAGTTGACGTTGGCTCAAAGTAAGAATTTAAAACCTTGAAGATGTTTTAGTGCTTCTTAGCTTTGAAATAGTTTTGTGGCATTTTAGTTTTGAGGAGAAAACATACGTTATCTAAGCTGGATATAAAATAATATTCTATTTATGAGAAGCTGCTTTCTAATGAGATTTTTGTTAACCCCCCATGCAGCGCAAATAATCCCATTTTTATTAGATGATCCAAGTAGGGTGACAACTAATGGCTTCTCAGAAAAGGGTCTTCGTGATATTTTCACATTCAGACCGTTTCAAAAGAGGATCCTGTGGGAATGGAAGATCAAACAGCTCCAAGACGCTGAATCTGGAACTTTGCTTTTCATCTGTGGACTCGCAGTAGTAGCAGAGGTTGCGCTGTGACTGGTCAACCTTGGGTAGCTTTGGCTTCCTCTTCCACGAGCTGTTTGCAGACACTTGTCTATTTGTAGGTGCTTTTTACGCGCTTCATTCTCCACCGTGTCACTACGTGAGGTTCCCCAGTCGGTGGAGTGCCTTTTGTCGGGAGACAAGCAATTTGTAAAGATCTCAATAGCGTTAAAGAAAAGAAACATCTGCTGGCCTTATTAGGAGCTTGTCGACCTAGATTAGCTGTGGGGAAGCTTCTAAGCTGATCATCCATTCCAAAATTGGGAGGTGTCATTGCAATTAGTAGCAAAGGCTGTGACAAAAGGGACAACAACAATTGTTCACATAAGCGAAAAGAGACTATTAGCAGCAAATGTCCTCTTGTGGTGTGGCTTAGCAAAGTCCGTGTAACCAAGGTGACTTTTCAAGGGGATGACACGTCCTTTGGGACTGCGCGTTGAGTGTAGCCGTGGTCAACCATACCACTGTGCTGCTTCAAGAATCGACAGAGTGAGGAGTGCTCCGTGTGGGCTCGCCTGTTTTTGCCCGTGTGGAACATATGGAGGTGAGGTTTTAGGCTGATATCAGCTGTTTCCAACGTGGAAATATCGTTGAACTTGGTTTAAGCCCGGTCGAACCTGCTGGGGATTCTGAGTGGGCACCTGATGGGAGAGTAATACCCTCGTCCCCCATCTGGCGTGAGCAGTCGAATGCCCTGAGTGCCATTAGAAGCGTTCAGAGCCTGGATGCCCGACCTCATGGGTTGTGGAGACTTCCCAGATGGACAGACTGACAGCTTTGTTTTGAGATGGATTGGATCATGTGAACCACGGAGGGGGCTCGGACGAACTGTTGCTCCTCTCTGTTTCAGGGTCTTCTCACGTGAAGGAGAGAGGTTGAACTATGTCATCCTCTGCTCTGCATATCGTGAGATCACAGACTGGTTTGGGCTGAAGGCACCTTCCAAGCTCATCCAGTCCCACCCCCTGCAGGGAGCAGGGACATCTGCACTCAGAGCAGCTTGCTCAGAGCCCCAAGGGCCAACTGTTAACCCAGCACTGCCAAGAAATTACTCCTGAAAACCTTCCTTCCCACCACATGTGGGAATGGGGAGTTCGTTCAGACCTCACACTCAAGCGAGGATTTTCAGACAGGCTTTGGAACGGATTTTAGGAACACGAGATAACAGTTTCTGAAATTTCTGAGCCTCTTAAGTTCTCGAGCCAAGGTATTTCCCACCGCCACCTACTTTCACCGTAGTTTGCACGACTCGCCAAGAGAACATCTGATGCTTTTAAATGGGGGGTGAAACTCTAGGTACAGAAGAAGGAATCGGGACTTAACGACTTTAACGTGCATCAGGTCTTTGTAAGTGTGGAATGACTCAACCCTTTTAATGGCAACAGCCGTCAGCAAGTTCAGGAAAGAACAGGTTTTAGGTAAAGTAAATACACTTAGTTCTGCGATGAATAAACAAATTTGCTGTGAAGTTCTGTAGAGACATGTTTCTGTACCTCGTTAATTGTACTCTTGGGTCCACGAGTAGGACTTTCTCCAAATACCACCATTCACACGGGCTCAGATAGGGCGAACCCTAGTGCAGAACGGGGCGAGGGCTCAGGCGAGAGCCGCCGACTCTCCAGCCGTCGTCTCCCAACGGAGGATTTTCAAGTTCACGCCGACCGAGACGCGAACGCCCGCGTTAATGTGGGTGTTGTGGGCATCTCCTGTAATCCCGAGCAGAGCCTGTGAATTATCACGAGCGTCTGGCCAACGGATAAACATGCGAGAGCTTTCAAAAGCGACATTCCCAGAGTAGCATCTCCTAAGCTGCCAGGGATATGTGCCGTCCAAGTAAATGGTGCATCTGGGCGATTAAAGCCTTGGCTCTTTGTCTGGAACATCAGTACTGAATAGACACTTCCTCTGAGCTCTTTCATATCTCTTTTTTTCATACGGATCATCAGTCGCTCGCGTCTGCTTCTAATATACGGATCCTTTTGTTCTTCTTTTTGATAGAACCTCATCTGCGCAGAGGTAATTTGGCCTTTCTGTAGAAGTAGCTCATATATTTCTCGTTTGATTTTCAGACTATCAAACATCTCCAGAACTTGTTTGGTTTTCATTTCCTTGCCCTCTCGTCGCTATAAATACTTCCATGCACACAGATAATATTCCTCTCGGAAGCGTGTCGTGTACGTTTGGCCGGTGCTGTGACGGAGTGCTGCTTTGGGGCATGGGAACTTACGTCTGCGACACATTATCACAAATAATCACTTCTGAAGTATTTAAATAGTTTTCATGTTTCTCTGTTCTGGGTTGTTACGGCACCTTTAACCCTATAATGACCCCTTGCCCCCAAACTGCTCTTTTGCAATAACGTAATTTAAAATCCTGTCATCACTCTACGCCGTGAGATATAAATCTAGTGATACTGGGGTATGAAAAGTAGGCCAGCAAGGGTGAAGTATTTTTAGAAAGCTAGGAGAGTCATTGGATGGTTTTGCTTGGAAAAGACCTTTAAGCACCTCAAGTCCAGCTGTTCCCCCAGCACTGCCAGGTCCCCCCTGCCCCCTGTCCCTCAGCAGCACCTCCACACGGCTGGGAAACCCCTCCAGGGATGGGGACTCCACCACTGCCCTGGGCAGCCTGCCACACGCCTGCACAACCCCAACGGGACAGAAACGGCTCCTCAGGGACAACCTCAACCTCCCCTGGGGCAACTGGAGGCTGGTTCCTCTCATCCTGTCACTTGTTCCTGGGGAGGAGACCGACCCCCACCTCGCTCCAGCCTCCTGTCAGGGAGTTGTGGAGAGGCAGAAGGTCTCCCCGGAGCCTCCTTTGCTCCAGGCTCAACCCCCCCAGATCCCTCAGCCGCTCCTTAGGGCACTTGTGCTCCAGATCCCTAAGCCACCTTGTTACTTAAATTCGGAGGTTAAGCGAGGATCAAGGAGGAAAGAAAGTACCAGTAGTGAAAAAGGATGAAGTTGGGGATTGCTTGAGAATTGACACGTACATGTCCATTGGACCTGGTGAACCACATCTGAGAGCACTATGAGAGTTGACTCAAGCTGTTACAAGACCACGGTCTGTTGGATCACATGTGGAGAACTGCATCTGGGTTTTGGGCCTCTTGACATAGGAGGGGTGTTGCTAAACAGGAGCAAGTTCAGGGCTGCCATGATGGTTGGGGGCTGGAGGACTCAGTGTAGCAAGATGGGCTGAGGGAGCTGGGCTGGTTTAGCCTGGAGAAGAGGTGGTGGCTTCATAGCAAGGCTACAGCAGGAGGTTCAGAGAAAGGGTTGGCAGCACTCCCACTTAGAGGAGGAAGTTCCTGGGAAGATGGAGCCAGGCTCTTTGTAGAAGTGTGTGTCAGGAAGATGAGAGGCAGTGATCGTGAACTGAAGTCAGGAGATACCACCTTGATGAAGACAGTTTTTCATGGTCAGGGAAGAATTGACTCAGCAGCCCAGAGCTGTTGTGGAGTCTCTGGCTCTGGAGGCTTTTAAGTCCCAACTGGACAAAACCTTGACCTGGTTTGAATTCAGTGTTGAGCTTGCTTTGAGCAGGAGGTTGGGTTAGAGACCTCCTAAGGTCCCTTTCAACCTTAATTATGTCTCCGAGATAAGAATAATAAAAAATATTGAAACTGGCTGAGAAAGGAGGAATTGGTTTTCATGTTCTAGTATGATGAAGACCAACACAATCTCCTCCATCCCCAGTACCGACTTTTATTGTCCACAGGAGCCAAAACCCACTCCAAAGAACCCCAAACCACCTTTCTGCGGTCATATGCTTGTCCACCTCATAGAATCATGGAGCTGTTTAGGTTGGAAAAGACCTGTAAGATCATCTCATAATAGTCGTGGTACTAAAAAACAAATATATAGTCTTCTTCCTACCGCGGTTCATCAGTTCCACGGTTCGTTGAATCATCACCGGCAGAGTACTGATGAGGAATGGAAACTTCATCCCCGATTTGAAGTTGGGATGATGTATATGATGCATTTTACTGTAAACAGGCTTTTGATGGTTTCCCTTTCTGCGCTTTATGTTGTATGGAATAACATCCCTAGGTGGTATTTTAGGTAGAGGATAAAGTAACCGTTCTCCTGGATGGATGATTGATGAGTTGAGGACGTAGTATTTGAGTAGAAGATGTGTTTTGGTTGGGTTTCTCTTTAGGAACATAAGAATAATGACTAAGAGGACTTCCTAGACCAGAAGTTATCCAACATGAACATCCAGAGCTCGCCACGACATTCTCCCCGCGTGTACACGGATAGTTTGGGTGCTGGTTTAATCAGCTTATACTTTCATAGTTGTTTTTTTTTTTAATTAAGACTTTCATATTGGCTTTCCCGTAGAATCACGTCGTAGCGTAACTCCCTTTTGGAAGCGTAACGATTAAACCTTCAAAACTCTGCGAGAGACGGTATTTGCGGTGCGTTTTTCAACTTCTGCTGCAGAAACAATATGACCTAAATATTTTAATCAGGCTTAGCGGAATTGGATTTCTTTTATTGCTGCAGATTAATCTAGTTTCTCCGAGCTAATACACGCAGCCTGTATATCTTCAAGACCTTCCTTTTGCTCAAGAACGTTGAAGATTTAGAGCCTTCATAAAATCTGGCGTGCTCCACGAGGAAGATTACGAATTACAATTACTTAAGCATTAGCACTGGGAGTTTTTCTTTCGGATCCTGTAGATGCTGTTTCAGGGATTTAGGGCTGTTGTGTCGTTCAAGTCTGTCCTTAAAATTTTGGGATGAAAAAACTAGTGAATTCCAGATCTTCTTATTTTTTAAACTTTTTTTTTTTTTTGCTAGATATTTAGTCTGTGGCTGTAGCCTTGTGCACACCTCTTAAATTACGTAGAGTTTGACTTAAAAATTGGAAGGGGTACGATTCCCTCAACCAAAACAATTCCAGTGGCCATTCAGGACATTGGGTTTTCTTTCAGCAGATTTAAAAGAATATCAAAGTCTCACTTGTTCGTTGGTTTTGGTTATCTGGGTGTCAGACACAAAGACCTCAGAGGGCTTCCAGACAATCAGAAAGAGCTGCAGGAAGCCACAAGGTCCATTTATACCCTGGTAACGAAGAGGGCAAACCACATCCTGGGGCGCATCAAACGCAGCATGACCAGCTGGTCGAGAGAGGGGGTTGTCCCACTGTGTTCACCGTTGGTGCAGCCTCACCTTGAGCACCATGTGCACTTCTGGGCCCACCATTTGAGAAGGATGTGAAGGTCCTTGAATGAGTCCAGAGAAGGTCAGCAGGGCTGGAAGGAATGTCCTATGTGGAGTGGCTGAGGAGCCTGGGTTTGTCTAGTTTGGAGAGGAGGAGGCTGAGGGGTGACCTTATAGCTCTCTACATATTCCTGAGGAGGGGGAGTGGAGAGGGAGGTGCTGACCTCTCCTCCTTGAGATCCAGTGATAGGACATGTGGGAATGACACAAAGCTGCTCCACGGGAGGTTCAGACTGGACATGAGGAAGCGTTTCTTCACCAAGAGGGTGGTCAGACACTGGAACACGTTTCTTGGAGAGGTTGTTGACAGCCCAGGCTTGTCAGCGTTGCAGCGATGTTTGGACCATGCCCCTAACTCTTGGTCAACTCTGAAGTTGGGCAGTTGGCCCAGGTGATGCTTGTAGGTGCCTTCCAATGGAACCATTCTGTTTGTTCGGTTGTCAACAACAGCTTCTCTGCACAACGGTGTAATGGAGGAGGTGAGATGGGGGTTCTGGTGATGGCTGTTACCGCTCCATCTCTCTGCAAGTCCAGGGCAGAGGGTGTCGGTGTAGGCCCAGCACCCAAGGGTGGCTCTGGCATGGGTGGGCAGTCTCCAAAATCTTGGTGCTAACCTCTGTTGCTCTGGATCTGAAAATTTGGGAGTTCTGTGGGTTTAATAACCGAGAGAAAGAATGTTGGTAACGTTGAATGGAGCACGTGGAATTTTTGTGTGTCTTGAATTTTCTCAAGAACACGGTTATGGTGATTTTTGTGTAGTGAGAAGGCGTTAGAGGAGTTTTATTCCATTTTCTCAAAGAAAAAGAATGGAAGTTTATTGTTACATAATATATTTATTTTTTGAGCTGGAATAACTCAAGACCCTCAGATTTCTCGGACTGACGTACCCAGACACTCCATTTTTCAGCTGTTAGAAGTCGACACCCTAAGAGGGTGTTTTCACAATGTTGATCGGGCGGCTTTTACGTTTTAAAAGGGGGAATTAAAATTCTCTTCGGGAGTGGGAGTTGAGTACAGTATGAGCTCAGGTTTTCTCCTCGGGGTACAGAGAACACATGAATAATAGGCGCACGCACCCCATCAATCAAATATAATGTTCTTTATTGTCTACAACGCTGCTTTTTCCAATTTCTCAGTGCTATATTGTAGTTGGAAATTGCCTTTTGCTGTAAAGTAAAAGTCATATGCCCCAGAAAACAGACAGACAACAAAAATTTCAGTAGCGAGGCTATAGACGTGGCAGCTGCTCGAAAACTGGTTTCTGGTGGATCACGTAAGTCTGATTTCAAACTCAAATTCCACAATGAGGCAGTGAAAGTTGGGTGGATGTTCTGCTTAATGGACCTTCCTGTTGAGGGATCTAAGCTTTGATTTTATTCAGGTTTAGTTTAGAGGGTTTAATAAAGGAGACACGTAGGTTTTGGTGGGATGGAAGCTGTGCTGGTCGTAGAGCCTGAGATACAAGTTAGAAAAGGCAGGTTTACGGAACAGCATCACTCTTGGTTTGGGTTTAAAATATCAGGTGGGTGTTGGTCTCTTCTCCCCAGGGACAAGCGACAGGATGAGAGGAACCGGCCTCCAGTTGTCCCAGGGGAGGTTGAGGTTGTCCCTGAGGAGCCATTTGTGTCCCGTTGGGGTTGTGCAGGCGTGTGGCAGGCTGCCCAGGGCAGTGGTGGAGTCCCCATCCCTGGAGGGGTTTCCCAGCCGTGTGGAGGTGCTGCTGAGGACAGGGGGCAGGGGGGACCTGGCAGCGCTGGGGCAACAGTTGGACTCCATGATCTCAAAGATCTCTTCCAACCCAAATGATTCTGTGACTATTAACGATTTTCTTGATCGCTCTGTAGTTATTTCATGGAAGGGATTGTAGTTCTTCATGATAAAGCTGACCAGGTCGTAAACGTGTAACGTGGTTATGGTAAAACACCGTATTTGGGGAAGTAGAATTCCACCCACCAACACTCTACCGCTGGAATCCAGAGCAGTTCTCTCTCATGAGTAATTCTGTGTGAATTTTTTCCCCTAAAGTCAGAGTCCGTTTCCATGAAAATCAGTTTAATTTGGTGAATCCTCTCAGGTTTCTTTAATGATAAACTTTGTAAACCATGTTCAGACTCATGCTTTTATATTTTTAATTGAAAAATTGGATTAAATTCAATTTTCAGGGCAAAGTGGGAGAGGCAAGACCCTTCCTTCATGCTACCAACCAAAAGAAATTAAAAAAGCCCAAGTTCTTGCATCTCTAACGCGTGAGATTTGGCAAGTTCCCATTGCGCTAGTGACGGATCCAGGCTGCTGGATCCTTCTGGCTTTCCAAACTGGTTTATGTCGAACTGCTCCATTGTTTCCTTGGCGACTTCCATTGAGTCCAAGGACGTGAAACCATGCCTTAGCTTTCTTGAAGGAAAATACCTCTTTTTTCTGTTTTTTCTCCCTTTTACCCTTGTCTTGCAGTTATACCTGCCGCCACTTGCGGAGATATGTCTATGTCTTGGACAAACTGTATTTCCCTCACTCTCACTGCTCTACGCTGCAGCATTGCTTCTCGACCCTCAGTGACAATGGAGAGGAACTCTTGTCTTTAACTTGTTCTCACATTCTCAGATCCTATGCTGCCAGGTTATTAACCTCTGCTCTCCGTTTACTGCATGCTGCATGCTCTGTGCCTGCCCTGTGCATGCTCGCAGGAAACCGGCGGAGAACGCGGAGTTCTGAAGGGGATGGTTTGGGTGTGTGTCCTCAAAATTGTGGTAGACATGGGAGTCTGGTAAAGGGGTTTGTTGGTTTTTGTTTTTGTTTTTTTTTTTTTAATTTAGAATAGAACTTTGGCAATTAATGTGTGGCCTTTGGAAGTTCTAAATGCTTTTTATGTTTAATTATTTTAATTGGAGCTGCGGGGAGACCTTAGTGCGGCCTTTCAGTACTTAAAGGGGCCTCTAAGGAAGGTGGGGGGGGACTTTTGAGCAGGGGCTGTGGGGACAGGACAAGGGCTGATGGTTCCACTGACAGAGGGAGAGTCAGAGCAGAGAGAAGGGAGAGATGTTTGACCCTGGGAGTGGTGAGACCCTGGCCCAGGCTGCCCCAAGAGGTGGGAGCAGCCCCATCGCTGGCCCCATGGCAGGTCAGGTTGGCTCTTGGTGCTCTGAGCACCAAGTTGCAGATGGTTGGAGTAGTTGTCCTTTGAAGGTCCCTCCCCACCCAACCATTCTAAGAATGCTTTTCCAAAGCTGTGATGTAAGAACGTAAGCTGTGATTCACAAAGCTTCCATACAGTTGGGTAGTTTCTGTGGAATTAGCGCAGAGATAGAAGTTGTCTTATGTGTAAGTGTCTAATACATCCATGACACTCATTATTTCATTAACCTTGTCTCTATTAATTGCTTTTTGAGGCTGGGAACGATAGAAATTTTCCATCAAGTTCAATAAGTTGTCACGGCGTTTTGATAAAGTAAGAAAGATCAGCCTGTTTTGATACACCTCATCAGGTTTGGATATCATAGAATCACAGAATCCCAGGTTGGAAGGGACCTCAAGGATCATCTGGGCCAACCTTTCTTGGCAAAAGCCCGGTCTAGACAAGCTGGCCCAGCCCCCTGTGCAGCCAGATCTTTAAAGTGTCTGATGTTGGAGACTCCACCACTTCCCTGGGGAGATTATTCCAATGGCTGATTGTCCTCATGGTGAGAAATTTTCCTCGTGTCTAATTGGAATCTTGAAGCCATCACCCCTCGTCTTCTCCATGGGTCTCCTTGTGAAAAGAGAGTGTCCATCTTCTTTGTAGCCACTAAGATTATGCAGAATAAGAGGGGTGAGAATCCACCCGCCCAAAATGACACCACAAAATCCTTGCTCATGGTGCAGATGCTCCAACAAAGCCGTAAAATAGCGGGAATTTAAAAATAAATTTCTGCTTGCGACACCCAAATGTTTTCTCAACGTCGTTTACTCCGAGGAAAAATGGAAGTTTTACTATTTCATCGCTGACGCTGCAGATAATGAAATATATGAACCAAGATGCTCGCAACGCTTCGGGAAAAAATTGCATGACAACATCGATCAGAAGGGGGAGAGGTTCCAGGGTGGAAACGCAGCTTCCCAGCGAAGGCGGCGTACAATAGCACTAGACCACACAGTAAACATAAGTAAAACCAGCTTGATCGTCAAAGGGAAGAAATTACGGCCAAAAGGGCTCTTTTTGCACAAAAGAAATTTTATAATCGTACATAAGGCTGGAGAAGTTACACCGAGGGATCGCAACGGGAGATGAAAATCCAGCTGTCCCGGGGGCGTTCTCCGGGTTAATTCGGAACAGGGGCAGGGTATTAAAGGAGACGAAGCTCGAAGATTTCAAAGGCATTAATTAAAAATGAAGAAGAAGAAGAATGCTTCTCTTTAGACGTCCCCTAGAATTAACAATTTTTCCTGCTGTTTTGGTACATTTTGTGCACGAACATGAATATGGGTCTTAAAGGTCCCTTCCGACCCAAACCGTTGTGTGATTCTATGACCAGTTGTACCCTTAATCTGGAGGTGGGAAAAGGGAGTTAATGAAATGAAGGAGAAACGGCTTTGGAATGACGTCAGGGATTAATTAGTAGCAATTAATAACCGCAGTTTTCCATAAAAGCACTTTCAAAAGTGCGTTTATGATGCTGGTTGATCCATGTCATTCCCATTTCCAAGCGACCGTGTGTAAGCTACTGGTGGTGACCTGTCAAATCTCTAGGCACGCGGCATCCCACCAGCTCGCACTGGTTCAACTGGGGGAGAAGGGAGGGAAAACAGTCTGTACTCCAGCCCGCAGCAGCAGGCAGCTTTAATTGGGATCGAGATTAAATTGAGATTTAATGGGGATTTAGTGCCAGCGCTGCTTTTCTTAATAATATTTCTTACTCTAAATAATATTTCTGAATATTTTCTAAATAGAGGAAGACCCAGAACCTATTTTATGATGCATTTAACAGCATAAATATTGAGCTTGGGGTTGTGATCTGTCCTTGCTACTGTCTTAATAACCCTATTGTGGCCGTGCTGCTTATTGATTATCGTGAAATATTTTCACCCACCGCTTCCCATTGTGGTTTCCCTCTGAATCGCGTGTTCATCGCGTGATGTTTTAATGCTCGTGTGTGTTCCCCTTGTTTGTTCTAACCCTCGTTGGGTTGCAGTCGACCTCAGGGAAATTGTGTTTTGGAAAGTGCAGAAGGCAGCGAACAAGCAGTGATTTGTTGAGGGAAGCCGAACAACTGAAGGACAGTTTTATTTTCAGAGCCCGCTTGACATGGTGTGTGTGCGAAAGCAGGAAATAGGGTTTTGCTGAGCCTCGGAAATTGAGTAAACATGTTCCCGAAGCAGGAGAGCAAAAGGAAAAATGACATGGATTCATTTGAATTAAGGGGGGGTTTGCCCAGAGGAAAAAAGACAAAGAAATGGGCTGTCAAATTCATGGAGTTCACCATTTTTACATTTTGTCTATGACTTCAGGCCAGGTTTATTTAAACAGCAAAACATATCTCGTGAGATTTTAACACCCTTTCAGAAGCGTTGTGGTCTGAAGCCTGTAGAGGACAAGCTTTGAACCATACTCCTCCAACGCCATCAGAGGCGATGGAATTATGCAGTTACGTTCATTCAAGAATGTTCAGTCTTGGCGAGAATCGTGGTCTTGGTGGGATCAGGGTCTTGGTGGGGTCAGGGCTTTGGTGAGGTCAGGGCCTTGGTGGGGTCAGGGCCTTGGTGGGGTCAGGGCCTTGGTGGGGTCAGGGTCTTGGTGGGATCAAGGCCTTGATGGGCTCAGGGCTTTGGTGGGATCAGGGTCTTGGTGGGATCAGGGTCTTGGTGGGATCAGGGTCTTGGTGCAATCAGGGTCTTGGTGGGATCAGGGTCTTGGTGGTATCAAGGCCTTGATGGGCTCAGGGTCTTGGTGGTATCAAGGTCTTGATGGGCTCAGGGCTTTGGTGGGATCAGGGTCTTGGTGGGATCAGGGTCTTGGTGGGGTCAGGGCCTTGGTGGGGTCAGGGTCTTGGTGGGATCAGGGCCTTGGTGGGATCAAGGCCTTGGTGGGATCAGGGCCTTGGTGGGATCAGGGCCTTGGTGGGATCAGGGCCTTGATGGGGTCAGGGTCTTGGTGGGATCAGGGTCTTGGTGGGATCAGGGCCTTGGTGGGATCAAGGCCTTGATGGGCTCAGGGCTTTGGTGGGATCAGGGTCTTGGTGGGATCAAGGCCTTGATGGGCTCAGGGTCTTGGTGGGATCAAGGTCTTGATGGGCTCAGGGCTTTGGTGGGATCAGGGTCTTGGTGGGATCAAGGCCTTGATGGGCTCAGGGTCTTGGTGGGATCAAGGTCTTGATGGGCTCAGGGCTTTGGTGGGGTCAGGGCCTTGGTGGGGTCAGGGCCTTGGTGGGGTCAGGGCCTTGGTGGGGTCAGGGCTTTGGAGGTTACCTTTGAAAAATACCATTTACTTGGAATATTTTTGTCGCTGAGATGGTGAAGTGCTGCATAAAGCCAATCTGTCTTCACGATCTAGTTGCCACCTCCTTTTTCTTTTCCTTGGAGCATGAGCTGGACTGAGGCGTCAGGGCCAGATCCCTGGGATCTGACTGAGCCAGGGATGACTGAGCCATCCTTCAGTAATACAAAAGTGTCAAAGGTGTCCTCAAAAACAGCTAAAACATTTTCAAGTCCAACGTGGGTTTTTTGGTTTTTGTCTGTGAAGGGAAGGGGAGAAGAAACACGAGGCAGATACATTTATTTTTGAACTTTTAATGGGTTTTGGGTGAATTAGCGTGTTATGGAGGACATCACTAAGGATTGTTTCAAATGGCTTTTGACTGGTGTGAAATTCTTCGTCCCTGATTCTATAGGTCATCTCGAGCTTTCGTTTACATTGATTTTTTCAGCAATTAATATCAAAATCTCACCCTAAGTTAGTGGGGGTGAAATAGTACATCAGCCCAGCATGAGTTCTAGCTGGAGAGCAGAAGATCTGGGTGTTCACAGCAAGAGCTCCTTCAGCCTTCTGAAAACTGGTCCTTTGCTGTTTTCCTGCTAGTGCCAGTTAAAGCACTCAGTTGTGGATAACTTCTGAAAGAATTTCTATCCCTCTACTAGTTGGTTTGGGTGATATATTAAATATGAAGGACCAAATAGTCATCCTGGTGCCACCAGGAGTGTAACCCGTGAGAGGTAGTACTGAAGGTGTTTGTCACGTAGAGAGAATCAAAGCGTTATTGAGAAGTAATATATGATTTTGTTTATATTATAAACATCTCGTAAGCGGGACAACATGCAAACACAGCAATCAACACGTGAGCAATATTGGATGAGCAAGATGGAGCTTGATGTCCAGAGAAGGGCAACGAAGCTGGTGCAGGGTCTGGAGCACAATGCGCTGGGGAGCGGCTGAGGGACCTGGTGGGGTTGAGCCTGGAGCAAAGGAGGCTCCGGGGAGACCTTCTGGCTCTCCACAACTCCCTGAAATTCAGGAGGTTGGAGCGAGGTGGGGGTCAGTCTCTTCTCCCCAGGAACAAGCGACAGGACGAGAGGAACCGGCCTCCAGCTGCCCCAGGGAAGGTTGAGGTTGTCCCTGAGGAGCCGTTTGTGTCCCGCTGGGGTTGTGCAGGCGTGTCGCAGGCTGGCCAGGGCAGTGGTGGAGTCCCCATCCCTGGAGGGGTGTGCAGGCGTGTGGCAGGCTGCCCAGGGCAGTGGTGGAGTCCCCATCCCTGGAGGGGTTTCCCAGCCGTGTGGAGGTGCTGCTGAGGGACAGGGGTCAGGGGGGACCTGGCAGCGCAGGGGGAGCGGGGGGACTCGATGGTCTCAAAGGTCTCTTAAAACCAAAAAGGTTCTATTATTCTATATTATTTTGACTTTAATGATCATTTAAATGGGGATGTCTCTTATTTGGTATCACGCCTCGGGTAAAAGGGGCTGATTGCAAACAAATCCAGGTGGAATCAGTGCAGGTAGGCGTCCATCCAAAATGTTTGGTCCATGAAAACAAAGATGTTATTGTAAATTGGTGCAGGCAGATGAAATTGGTTGAAAGGAGACCGTTTCCAGTGGTAACAAAATTCTGGCATCTGCAGGAAAATTATACTTGAGTCTTATCTCCTGCGGAGCCACAGGCATGGGAACTATTGAAATCTTTTTTTGGTAAAAAGCTCCATAAAAATCTGTGAGAGAAGGAAAATAATTAGTGATGTGGCAACTGGACTTTATTGAAAAGGCATTTTCAGTCTTCTTAAGTTTTGAGCCACCACTTGATTTCTTTATATTTTGTGAATAACCCAGGATTTGAAGTAGAATTATGAGAAGGGCAGAATCTGGACCCCCCACAGGCGAGCAAGACCTTCACTTCATTTGTCATTAAAGCAAACTATGTTGGAATAGTAAAATCTTAATTTAAACATTGTTTTTTAATTTAAAAAAATTATTTTTATAATTAAAATGTCTTAAAGTCTTGGTAGATTGAAGCACTTTTTAAGAATAAATTAGCTCAATACTCAAAATTCCAACTGCTGCAATTGCTGGTGTTTAACCTAAAGACTCAAAGATGGTCTTTTTCCTCCGGGGTTTAATATTCATTGGTTTACTTTTTATTTTCAATCGGGCTGCTGTAATAATCAGCGATTTCAGTGGTTATGGCAGGGGGGGGGCCCGGGGGGGGGGGGGAGAGGC
>NW_010398330.1:28924-32242 GCF_000710305.1 Buceros rhinoceros silvestris | reverse complement strand
AGGGGCAGTCCAGGGTAGAGCGTGGAAGAGCCAATCGAATTGAATTAGCTTAGTAAAAAAAAAGTAAGAATAAGTAAAAATGGGCAAAGAAAAAAGGAGCAATCAAGATAAATTAATATTTCTTCCTATATGCTGAAATTTCTGTAGAGCAGCCCCAAAGCTGTTACGGAAACTGTCCTCTGAGATGTTTTGTGTGGACTCAAGATCGCAGGTCAGGAGATGAGGCTTTTTCTTTGGCCACTGCAATGGTGTGGACCAGCATTTCCCTGAAATCCAGCTCATTTCATCATTTTCCTTGGGGAAAAAAAAAGAAAATTAAATGGTCAGAGGTCTGTTGAATGACTATAATTTAATATTTTAGTGCTTTTTGACTGATTTTTAGTCAGCTGCTGGTAATCTTATTGGAAGGTTGAGGGGTTTTGTTAAGGATCACTTTACACTCAACACTGAGTGACTTGGCAGATGGAGATTGTTTATAAATAATTCTCTTACAAATTATTTGTCTTCTAGTCCATTGTGTATCGATCAAGAAACCAGTGAGAGAGAAAAGACAATGCTGTGGGGATTCCATGGGTGAAAAATGGACAAGTTGTAGGTCTCAAAAAATGCGGAATAACTGGATGCTCATTGTGTGGTGGAAACCTTCGTGCGTTGGTTCAGTAACTCCTTCCCTAATTTAAATAATGTATCGAGGCTATTTTTTAGGGAAGTGGTGATCAGTGAAGGGGAAAGATTGCTGATACCAAAAAGTGACCATCTAAGCCTGATGGAATCAAGGTGTGTTTTTATAGAGCCGGTAGAATTTCATGCGTGTAGGTCACAGCCTCGATCATAAGAGGTCCAGGTAGTTTTGACTTTGAAAGAACTTGGAAGTATTCTAGGAGAGATTTCTGAGTTTACTCTGAAATAATTTGGGAAATTAAAGGTAAATAAATTCTTTAATAAGTAGCCTTTTAATATACAAAAGTATCATCAGAGAGTCCCAGACTGGTGGGGTTGGAAGAGACCTCTGGGGATCACCCAGTCCAACCCCTGCTAGAGCAGGTCACCCAGAGCAGGGTGCCCAGGATGGCGTCCAGGTGGGGTTGGGATCTCTCCAGAGCAGGAGACTCCACCACCTCTCTGGGCAGCCTGGGCCAGGGCTCTGCCACCCTCACAGCAAAGAAGTTTCTCCTCCTGGTCACGTGAAACTTCCCATGTTCCAGTTTGTGCCCAGTGCCCCTTGTCCTGTCACTGGGCACCACTGGGCAGAGTCTGGCCCCTCCTCCTGACCCCCCTTTAGCTGTGGATCCCATTGCTGAGGTCCCCTCTCAGGCTGCTCTTCTCCAGCTGAACAGCCCCAGGGCTCTCAGCCTTTCCTCAGCACAGAGATGCTCCAACCCCTCCTCATCCTCATAACCTCTGCTGGACTCTCCAGTAGCTCCTGGTCTCTGCTGAACAGGGCAGCCCAGCACTTGACACAGGACTCCAGAGATGGCCTCATGAGGTCAGAGTAGAGGGGGAGGAGAACCTGCCTCGACCTGCTGGCCACCCTCTTCTCAATGCGCCCCAGGAGACCATTGGCCTCTTGGCCACAACAGCCCGTTGCTGCCTCATGGGCAACCTGGTGTCCACCAGCACTGCCAGGTCCTTCTCCGCAGAGCTGCTGCCCAGCAGGTGACCCCTGCCCTGTCCTGGTGCAGGGGGTTGTTCTTCCCCAGGGCAGGACCCTACACTTGCCCTTCTCGAACTTTCTTTGGTTCCTCTCTGCCCAGCCCTCCAGCCTGTCCAGGTCAATGCACTCCAGTAGCTGGAAATGGAAACAAAACCAATTGAGACTGGTTCATATTTTGTTACATGATGGATGATTCACTGGAAGAGTTTAACAAGAACTCTGGATTTCCCAAGACTGGAATTTTTAAATGTGATTGGATGCTTTCCTACAAGATAAGTCCAAGTCCAGCCACAGCTATTGGCCACGAAGGAGGAAGTAGCTGCGGGAATTCCTATGGCGTGTGTCAGACGCGCTGATCGAAGTGGCTCCTTTTGGCAATGAAAATGGGAGTTAGAGGCAGCATTTTGTCGTTTTGTTGGTCTTACAGATTTCTTCAAAAGGCTGCATTTTGTTTCAAACATTATCTCCCCAGGTGATCTGACCCAGACATCACTAAACAGCGCAGGTTGCCAAGACCCTATGTTCTCACACAGAAAAAAAAAAAAGTCGAACAGGAAAAAATTGTAAGAGTTATGTTCTTTCTGTGCAATACTCCCGATTCCTCCCACCGTGGTAAAAATTTATCACAGACATGATCTAGACACATTCGACCGCATTAGCCTGTGAAACTAAACCCCATCTTGATCAGACGGAATTAGTTTTAATTCAAGGCTTATGAGCCCACGTTCCCCTGAGATGCAGCTGGAACAAAACGACTTTCACACATTTCCATTGTCGCAGTTCAGAGGCCGGGGGTTTTGCCTTCCTACGTAATATCTGGCGATTAATGAGGATTGGGGAGGGCGTCTTATTCTTTGAGAAGTATGTAAATAAGCTATTGTTTGGAGATTAAAAAGAGAATTATTCTATAGCTTGCCTGAAGAGCTAATAAAATAAATGTCAGACCGAGTAGAATTGGATAGTTTATGGCTGAAAGCAGAAAGGGATTATGCTCACGGAAACCAATCTGCTTAGACCAAAAAGTTCAGCTCCTCTGCAGTATCTCCTGACTTTCTTAGGGTGCAGAACGTCCTCTCTTGGGTGCAGAGCATCACCTCTGCAGCACCTTCAACAAGTCGTTGTCACTGGCAGCGTGGGGGACAACGTGGGTGTTGGGTGTTTTGTCCACCTCGGTCATGCACCGTTATCTGGTTCGGTTTCCCAGGCAGCGTTGCATGAGCTTTGGCTAGTGAAGGCAACTTCGTTAAAATGTGTAATTATTGCCTAAATATAGAAAATTATTCACTTAGAAAATAACAAGCATATGTTACTGATTTGAAACATCTTCCAATTTGCCCACGTAAAGCACAGATTCTCACCAAAGCTACATTGTGGCTTACGCCAAAGTCGTCTTCATCCAGAGTTCTCGTTGCAAATCAACAGACTGCGATTCCAGCACTCCCTCTCTTCACATGAAGCTAGTGGAAAGTACTGACTGCAGCTAGAATTATAGTCATGGAATCACAGGCTGGTTTGGGTTGGGAGAGACCTTCAAAGCTCATCCAGCCCAGCCCCCCGCAGGGAGCAGGGGCATCTGCACCCAGAGCAGGGGGCTCAGAGCCCCAAGGGCCAACCTGACCTGCCATGGGGCCAGCGCTGGGGCTGCTGCCACCTCTCAGGGCAAC
>NW_010398330.1:26960-28913 GCF_000710305.1 Buceros rhinoceros silvestris | reverse complement strand
CACCCCCTGCAGGGAGCAGGGACATCTGCACCCAGAGCAGGGGGCTCAGAGCCCCAAGGGCCAACCTGACCTGCCATGGGGCCAGCCATGGGGCTGCTGCCACCTCTCGGGGCAACCTGGGCCAGGGGCTCAGCACCCCCAGGGTCAAACATTTCTCCCTTCTCTCTGCTCTGACTCTCCCTCTGTCAGTTGAACCCATCAGCCCTTGTCCTGTCCCAACAGCCCCTGCTCGAAATAATTATCACAACTGATAATTGCGATCAGGAAGTTCCAACCAGAAGGCCTGAAGTTAAGCATCCATTGTCTACTTGTTTTTCCCCTTTTAAATAATGAGGTGTAGGTACATCTTGCAATGAACCGAGAAGTAAATCCATACGTGTGGATGGATAGAGAAAGATCTGGGTGTCTACCTGGCACCGAGTAGCGCCTGAAGTACTACAGTATTTCAAAGAGCTTTGCAAACCTTGACTAAGAAATGATTCACGAGTACCCTGGAAGAACGGTGAAGCAAATAACTTTGCAGATGTCTCTTGGAGACGGATAGAGGTGATTAAGGGATTCAAATCGTGCCTCTGAACCGTGGTGAGGAGTGAAGTTCTGGCAAAAGGCTCTGAAGAACAGAAGCAACAAGAGATTGAGCTTGTTAACAGGAGGCAAAGAGGAGACAAGACCGGGTTGGGTTTGGGCTTTGGGAAACCTGGTCTGGTGGGAGGTGTCCCTGCCCCTGACAGAGGGGTTGGACTAGATTATCTTTAAGGTCCCTTCCAACGCAGACCAGTCTGTAATTCTATTCTATGAGACAAGACATTGGCTTGTAAGGTTGGATGCGTAATATCCCACTTCATCAAATACATAGAATTTTAGTTCAGTAATTTTTAATCACTGTTCTGCGCAGGAGCTGGATCGGGTAGTGAAAATAGCCGAGAGTTTTCGTTTTCCTAATTGATGGAGGGAATGATGCCGACTTGCTTGATGGAGGTGTGGCTGCTAAAGACTTGGAAACCAGCATCCACATCCATTCATACTGGTCCAGATGACCCAAAACATTCCAGATTTGCAGAACTGGTAACGCCCTAAGAGCCATTTCTTCTGTTCTCTTCATTTCCAGCTTTGAACGAGAACATCCAATTACTGTCATTTCTTCTCATAGTTTGGTATCACCATTCCTCACGGCAGCGTATTTAAGCAAGAAGTGCAGAGGAGGAAGAAAAAAGGGGGGGAATTGGTCAGCTTTTTATTCTAATCCTCCACAGGATTGATCGAAGTTGTGTAAGGAGGTTTTGGATCCCCACTGCAGCAGGATGTCGGGGTTGAGCGCTGTGAGCTATTCTTAAGTGGGTTTGTTCTTTCGTGTTTGTAAGCTGGATTTGTGAGAAAACATCGATGCGAATGCTCCCACTGCACCAGCCGCAGATCAGAAAAAGCAGTGGGAGAGGAAAATAAGAACAACCACAACCGGTTTCCAAAGATGACTAATGCTGCAGCCCCAGCATAACCTCCAGGACAGTGATTAGCGTTTGGCTTTTCTTCTAAACGCTGGAAAAGTTTTCTGGGGCATCAGCCTAGCTGAAAACGAGTTCAATACATGTGCGCTAATGAAAGAAGATTTTGAAGTTTCCATTTAACGTTCCTGCCTCACGTACTTGGTTCCTTTAAATACTTAGAGGTGCATAATGTGCAGCATCACATCTCATCCACATTCCATGGGCCACAGCAACCCCCTGCAACGCTCCAGGCTGGGCAAGAGCAGCTGGAAACTGCCTGGGAAAAGGACCTGGGGGTGTTGGTGACAGCGGCTGGAGAGGAGCCAGCAGTGAGCCCAGGTGGCCAAGAAGGCCAACGGCATCCTGGCTTGTACCAGCACTGGTGTGGCCAGCAGGAGCAGGGCAGGGATCGTCCCCCTGCACTGCGGGCACTGGGGAGGCCACACCTCCCATCCTGGGGTCAGTGTTG
>NW_010398330.1:22106-26620 GCF_000710305.1 Buceros rhinoceros silvestris | reverse complement strand
GTGGCCGGCGGCGCGGGGCAGTGGGGGAGTCCCCATCCCTGGGGGGGTTTCCCAGCCATGTGGAGGTGCTGCTGAGGGACAGGGGTCAGGGTGGACGTGGCCGTGCTGGGGGATTTGGGGGACTCGATGACCTTAAGGGTCTTTTCCAATCTAAACCATTCCGTGATTCCTTAGTAGTTCTCAGAGCACTTCATGAAAGAGGAAAATCCAGTTTTGTAAGTAGGATAAATTCAGGTACCTTAACGGAAGCAACCCATCAGGTATAGTGATTATTATTTTTTTTTCCTTCCTGTTGGTGAAAATTCAACTCTTAACGTTTTGTAAGCTTGCAGTGATGGAAGCGCAGTCCATCTTAGTGGCCTCCTACTGAGAAGTGAGCCTCAGAGGAACCTCTGTCCTACTGAAGAAGAACCTCAACCCCCGTGACTGTTGGTCACCACTAAAGTTCTTGTGATGTGTTTGCTAAGGTAGAGTTTTATGGTGGACTCTGCTGTGGTCGCTCCTCAGTTTTTGCCCGTTTCCTCTTGTCCCTTCTATGGACACCATCAAGTCTACATCATCTTTACACCTTCCCATCAGGTACTTGTGCACACGGAGATCCCCTCGAGCCTCTTTTTAGGCTGATCAGTCTCCTCTTTGCATGTCAGATGCTCCAATCACTTCATCATCTTTGTGACTCTTTGGTGCACTCGCTCCAGTATCAACATGTCTCTACTACTTGGGAGCCCAGTGCTCCAGATGAGGCTGCGCCGAGAGGAAGGATCATCTCCCTCGATGGGCTGCCAACGCTCTGCCTAACACAGCCCATGTTGCCGTTGGCTTTCTTGGCCGTGCGTTCAACTTGATGCCCAGCAGGACCCAAAGCTACTTTTTAGCTGGTCAGCCCTCAGCGTGCAGGATCTGATAGTTCCCTCTGTTGACCTTCCTGAGGTTTCTGTTGGCCTCCTTTTCCAGCCTGTCCAGGTCCACCTCGACAGCAGCACAACCCTCTGGTGCCTCAGCCCTTCGTCCCAGTTCTGTATCACCAAGGGCGCACTCTGCCCCACCAGCCGGGTGATTAATGAAGACGTTCGAGAGCATTGGCTCCAGAATCATCACATGGACTCCACCACTTGTGACTAGCCTCCAGCTGGACTTCACGCTGCTGACTGTAGCTCTTAGCGCACCAGTTCAGCCAGTTTTCTGTCCACCTCCCTGTCCTCTTATCTAGCCTCGACTTCCCCAGCGTGCCACAACTTGGCTTAATTTGAAAATTCTGAGATTATCTTGATTGTACTTCGTAACGGTTGTATAGTCGATCGCGTTTACAAATCGCTTTGACATCCGGAATAGTTTTGGCCTCAGATTAATCACGGTGACACCAGCAGGGCTGTGAAAACTCCTTTTTACACTCCTTTGGTTGTCACCTGCTTTGGTTGTCGCGTGCTTTAGCTTTGTCATTCGTTTCCAAAGGTGGCGGGGAATGAACATCCCAGACCACGAGGGTTGGACTTGCTTTTTGCACAGTAAGGAATAGAAAATTGTCGGTGTTTGCTTTATCATCAGCTCTTGGAAGCGTTTTCTTTGCTTGGGAAAAACAGAGAATGACCTGGTACACGACAGAAATTTGTCTTTGGAAGAAGTACATTTGGGGGTAGGGTGTTTTTTGAGGAATTTGAGAGGATTTTGGTATCAGTCGCAGCAGAAAGAACTACTCGGGGGAATAAGAGGCATAAAAACGAGTGGGAGGTAAAGTGCAAAAGCGCAACCTCTTTTCTCCATGGGAATGAGCTTAATTTCCAAATAAACTGAAGACAATGTAAATTGAATTACTGCACCACTTGAGGGACTGGGACACGAAAAAAAACCCTATATCATGTTGGGTTTTAAGATGGAAAAAGTATTGCACAACTGCAAGTATGCTGATATGAATCATAAAATCAAATTGTACCAGTTTTCCCACCAATCCCGAGACTTGAGAGGGTTTGTCTGAGGCAATAAAAGAACCTCTCTGTAGAACAACAAGGTCCGTATTGAGCCACGGTGATTTTAAGCACACACGTTTGTCGTTTCGAAGGGCAGCACTGGCGATGAAGATGAAAGCTGGGTGAATTCTGTACCCCAGACATTCCTCCTGCCTTAAAGGCTTCCAGATAAACTCTTCCAAAACTGTCATCTTCCTGCTACGATGAGTAGATCAGAGCGTGTCAAACTGTTTGTAAAGCATTTCTAAGAATGGTTGGTAGAATCTTCAAATCATTTTGGTTGAAAAAGAACTTGAAGCTCATCGAGTCCCCCCGTTCCCCCAGCACGGCCAGGTCCCCCCTGCCCCCTGTCCCTCAGCAGCACCTCCACACGGCTGGGAAACCCCTCCAGGGATGGGGACTCCACCACTGCCCTGGGCAGCCTGCGACACACCTGCACAACCCCAACGGGACAGAAATGGCTCCTCAGGGACAACCTCAACCTCCCCTGGGGCAACTGGAGGCCGGTTCCTCTTGTCCTGTTGTTTGTTCCTGGGGAGAAGAGACCGACCCCCACCTGGCTCCAACCTCCTGAATTTCAGGTTGTTGTGGAGAGCCAGAAGGTCTCCCCGGAGCCTCCTTTGCTCCAGTCTCAACTCCCCCAGGTCCCTCAGCCACTCCTCAGTGCACTTGTGCTCCAGACCCTGCACCAGCTTTGTTGCCCTTCTCCGGACACGCTCCTGCACCTCACTGTTACCTGTCTACAGCATGACACTGTGTCCTCTTAGCAGCTTGTTTCGTGTGCTACTGCTTCGATATTGAAACTCAGTTTTACGACGCTTGGTCAAAGCCATAATATTTCCAAGGTTCAAAGGCGAATGCAATGAGCGATTCATTTTAATGAAAAAGCCAAAGCTGCACCGAGCAGGTTGCTGTAAGGACGGAGGTGACGTAGGTGATGAGCGGTGAGGACTGTCGGTGACGGAAACACGGCTCAAGACTCATGTTTTGCTCAAGTCTTAGCCTGAAGAGGGCTGTTAGCACCGCACATACCCTGTGGTCTTCTGCGTGTGGAGTGAGTCTGTTAAATCCCAACGCAGCTCCACATCCTTCCCTGTCAGAGTGAGCAGGGAGGCACTTCAGTCCTCTGAAAGTGTAGCAACGACCCAAACACATCTAAATACGTAGGTACGCGCCCACCCAGTGCCTTGGAGCAAAGCCATGCCAAAGAAAAGCTGCTCAAGGGACAAGGATTTGAACCTTTTTCAGTTTTCTTCCTGTTGTTTCATTGTTTGGTGTCTGTCTTTGAGTTTTGGGGTGGGAGTTTTGCTCAGGCCGCTTTCTCCAGCAATTTCCCCTCGTTCTCACCCTCAGTTTTGTCCGAATTCGAGACAAACCTCTTCTCTCAGCAGCTATGAAACGCCCTCTGGAATTAAGAGCGAGTGGGTGAAGTGGAAATACTGAGGACCCTATTGCCCATTCCATACTCTTACAATAATACATAAAATACCGCGGAGTCGCGTGGGGGAGGTTACGCCCGTGGTAGATCACGGCTTGTTGAGTTGAATACAACGTGGCGTGAGGAAGAGCATCAGTTTCCCAACGTCCGTTGGAAAAGGGCCACGAGCTGCCTGACAATTTATGCCTCCAGTTGAAAAATACATTTCCCGCTCCGCAAATTAAACTCTCGGCTGATTTTTGTAAATATTTACTTTTGTCTCACCGCATCCAATCCTTCGCTTCCATGGTGTTTTCAGGTCTCTTTGTCTTTTCGATGCCATTTTAACAGGAAATCCTGTTGGTTAATGCAAAGCCTCCATTAATTGTTCTGAGACACTTCCGAATGTGCTGATGCGCTTCTGCCAATACGGCAGCTGCGTGTTTTTCTACCTATTAATTAGAAAAATTCTTTAGGAGATGGGATTTGGAATGTCTTTGTAGACCATCAGTTACAGAACTTGGTTCACATATAAGCAGCAACCAATAAAAGCCAGAATGCGGCAATACCGGCTTCTGCGGTTCTTTTGCTGCCTGGGAGAAGCCCTTTGCATTCCCTCATCCTTTAATCACTCTTTGGTGAATCGGGCCACCAGCGAGCCCCTCCAAACCATTTTCTTCACAGACGTGACCTTTGTGGAGGCTGCACGCCCTAAGTCTCTTGGTTTCACATCATCTCCACGAGCCAGGTTGACCTAATCGTGAATCTAGCGGAGCTTCATTCAGCAGAACTTAGTCGCGCTTCGCCTTACAAGATTAGAAGGAAAGATAAAAAGCATGTTCTCGTTTTGTTTAGCAATTTGATATCTTAATTCACTTCTTCTTGGAATCCCAAATATCCCCCAGGCATTAGAGTTGGTCTCAAGTCAATAAGAGCAGTGTTCCTCCATGGAGTAAACTACCCCACACAGCCCTTGGAGTTCTCCAGAACTGTTCTCCCTCATTATTTCTATTTATCTGCTGTAATTCTGCTTGGTATCTGCTTGATAATTCAAATGCAAAATGCCTCAGGTCTCCCTGCAGCCTCCTCTGCTCCAGGCTGAACCCCCCCAGCTCTCTGCCCTCTCCTCCCAG
>NW_010398330.1:17725-22077 GCF_000710305.1 Buceros rhinoceros silvestris | reverse complement strand
CACCCTCCCAGCATTGCTGGGGCTCCTCTGGCCCCGCTGCAGCAGCTCCGTGTCTCTGTGGGGCTGAGGAGCCCCGAGCTGGCCCCAGCCCTGCAGGGGGGTCTCCCCAGAGCAGAGCGCAGCAGAGGGGCAGCATCCCCTCCCTCCAGCTGCTGCCCACGCTGCTGGGGATGAGCCCAGCACACGGGGGGCTGCTGGGCTGCCAGCGCACGTTGCCGGCTCCTGTCCAGCTTTTCTTTCCCCCCAGCACCCCCAAGTCCTTCTCCTTGGGGCTGCTCCAGCCCTTCATCCCCAGCCTGGGCTGATAGCGAGGGCTGCCCCGACCCAGGGGCAGGACCTTGCCCTTGGCCTCGTTGAACCTCATGAGGTTCACACAGACCCACCTTTCTAGCTTGTCCAGGTCCCTCTGGATGGATCCTGTCCCTTATTCTTATTTATTCTTATTTTATTCTGATTTTTCGTATTGCATATGAAACCGCGTGGTGCCTTCGTGCATTTGTTTTGATGTGACCTCTTGTGTGACCATACATGAGCCATCATTCAATCAACTGAGCCTTTCAGATCCTCAGCTTGGAAATGTCTGGGCAAGCATCTTATCCAGGACGTGTGTGGAGTTCCCGTGCTGTAGCACTCTCTTTTTTCTTGCTGTAATCCATAAAAAATACGTCAGACTGGGGAAGTCTTCCTCACATATATAGGCATTAAGGTATGGTTTTAACTTCTAGATGTCATGTCTCAAAACAAAGATATTTTTAGAGCTTGCTATATAAAGGAGTTTTTTCCTCACGCGATGGTGGTGTTCACGCAGGCATTGCAAAATCCTATTGTTTCAGGAGTATTTGCATAACGTGGTTTCGGTATTTAGGGCTTATATTTAATTCTTTAAAATTGAGAACAATAGCCCATTTGGCACGTATAGGAGAGCGGAGCGAAGGAACAGCACGGAGCGTTGCTGAGTTGGTTGAGAACATCCATCATCCCGTTTTTCGATCCGTGGAACTGTTTTTTTCCGTCAGCAGATAGTGTTTTGTGCTTGCGGGCTGGGCAGTTTGCAGTGTTCTTTGAAGCTACAAGAGTGAGGAGAAGACTCAAGCTTCATGTTAGTCTCTACTCAGTGCATATAGAAGACTTTAAAATATTCAGCTAATTAAAAATCTCTCCTTGAAAAACTCATTTGTGATTTGGGGTGGGAGACGTCCAATCCTTATTCCTTTTTCCTGTCTTACAACTCGATCTGACCTTCCTCTGCTCAGGCTTCCATCTCTCATTGTGTCATAGGATCAGGCTAAGCTCAACATGTTCTCTTGGTATTGAGATTCTCTTCTTTCCTCCAAGATTTTTCTCTCCTCTCTGCCATTGTGACAGTTTGACTGCCGCAAAATCCAGCATCTCCTTTAGAAGGCAACATCTGTTGATGAGAAAAGAGTTTTATAAGCTCAATTTTAGGCGAATGCCCTTTGAGGATTGTAATTAAATCTGTTCTGATGTTTATCAAGGTGGTTTTCAGAGCTGGAGTTAGAATCACCTTAAGCGATCGCTTGGTGGTGAAGTTCTATCCCACTGCAGGAGGCCACGCTTTGGAGCTCCAAAGTCATCAGTGAATCACAGTATCTGGCCTTAATTTAATCTGTTCAGTCGTCGTGTTTCTGTGGAGCTCTTTGAGTTGGCTCTGGGTGCAGTTCTACAAGGTTTCATTCTCAGTATGAAAAATTCCTGCCGACGTGCCCCTGCCCTCCTGCTCCTCTAAGAGATGGGTCTATGACAATGATAACGGATCGATGACGAAGAGAACTACTGAGGTTTTTTAACCTGAGTTCTGGTGTTCTGGGCAGCGGTCCCACCAAGACATGTCTCAGCCCAGTAGCGAAGGTCATGAGATGTAGCAGGAAAGCAAAACTTTGCAAGGTGCCAAAGACAGCGTGTAATAGAACGTACCCCCTCACTGCTGCTTTGGAAATAGAAATCAGCTGCCAAGGGCTTGTTTCTGCCGTAAACAAGCACTCAAGTTTAGAATCACAGAATCGTTTGGGTTGGAAAAGACCTTCGAGACCCGCTACACCCCCCGTTCCCCAGCACTGCCAGGTCCCCCCGACCCCTGTCCCTCAGCAGCACCTCCACACGGCTGGGAAACCCCTCCAGGGATGGGGACTCCACCACTGCCCTGGGCAGCCTGCGACACGCCTGCACAACCCCAACGGGACACAAACGGCTCCTCAGGGACAACCTCAACCTCCCCTGGGGCAGCTGGAGGCCGGTTCCTCTCGTCCTGTCACTTGTTCCTGTGGAGAAGAGACCGACCCCCACCTCTCTCCAACCTCCTGAATTTCAGGGAGTTGTGGAGAGCCAGAAGGTCTCCCTGGAGCCTCCTTTGCTCCAGGCTCAACCCCCCAGGTCCCTCAGCTTTTCCTCAGTGCACTTGTGCTCCAGACCCTGCTCCAGCTTCATTGCCCTTCTCTGAACACACTCCAGACCCTTGATGTTTAGTTTTGTTACATTACATTAAAATGTGTAGTCACATGACACTTAATTTAAAAAAAATTAAGAAAATACTTAAGGAAGCAAAAATAAGATATAAAGAAAGTCTGCTGTCCTTCTCCTTTCTTCTTTTTCCCAGTTCTCTACATTTCTGTTGGAGAAAATAAATTTACTCTTCGCTATCCCAATTCCGCATGAAACACCAATGTACGTGCGTTCTCCTCTTCACTTGTATTGAATAAATGCGATTTTCAAAATCCCAATCCCGCTTCCACCTTTAAGTTTCCTTCAGCACCAAATCGCTTCGTGTATTTTGGAGAGGCACCTACTCATTGAAGTCCTTTTTATTCCATGTTCTTCCTCCTCGTGAAATTCTCTGTATCTCGTGAATCACACAGACGCCAGATTTAACCCCCGTAAGCATCACCAGGTTGGTTTTATCCGATTATTCTGTCTCTGCAGCACTAGATGGTGCTGATGACAGTATCTCTGCGACCTAAGCCTTCCAAAATACCAGAGATTCCAGAAGTAGCGCTGCTGTTTCAGACCAAGGACCGGTTCGCAAATCCAAATTTTGATTGAAAGAAAAATTTCAGTCTGCAAATACAGACTCTTTGTGGAGGGGGGGAAATGGAAACCCCACTGGTGTCTCTAGTTTCTGTGTCGCTTCTTTTCCACACGGAATGTTCGGGTGGTTTTAAGTAGTAGCAGAGGGTTAGTGGGAGGTTGGCAATTGGTCCCAGGAATGACACGCCTTGTCAAGGATGTTTTGTAGCACAAAGGAAAAAAAATTAAGATTCCGATTTTTACCACGTCAAATATATTGTCTTAGCCTGAAAATATCAAATATTCTCAACCCATGTAACCTTCGAGGAGGTCTTGTCGTCTCCTCCAACGTTCTTGCGGTATCAGTCCAGCTGCCGTTACCACCACCTCAGCGATAGGGTCCTGGTGGGACCGGGGAGTTGGGCAGCTGCGCTACCAACCTTGGGTTTGGCCGTGCTGTCTCAAGCCTGGCCTCTGGCTGGGACCTGGAGGATGGTACAACCCACTCAAGGGCTCTTACGTGGGTTAATTAGATGCCTTAAGTGCAGCGAAAGTTGTCCGTAAAAGGAAGCAGTTAATCTGTTCTAAGAAATATCTGACTGAAGAGGTGTTGGGAGATGGTGGAACTCACTGAGGTGGCTCTTGAGAAGTAAGACTTAGGCTTGAGAAGCGTGACTAATTCCTTGTGGTGGTGAGCGATGTTGGGAAAGCCTTTTCCTCAGGCTCTTGCCTAGCGATGAGGGGACGAGCACTGATCCTCTGAGGAATCTACTCTTGCCATCTCGGAAGGATGCAATACCAATGCTGTATTTTTTATAATAAAAACAATTAAAGAGGACTTCTGAGCATCATTTCTTGAGGCAGAAAAGCTTTCCAAGCCCTGAAGCTGTCCTCCAGTTCCAAGAAATAGAGGCTCGCTAGAAGGTAACATTGAGGTAGTATTTGGCCACTTCATTTTTTAATTACTGAACCAGTTTTCTTACCTTGTAACTGAATCTGGTGAACAAGAAACCTGCTGCTGCTCCTTCTCCCAGCCAGAACCAGCTCCAGGAGCAGCAGGCTCAGGAGTTCTGTTTGTGCGTCATTGTCAAGGCAGACTAAGGACCAATAGAATCATCTGAGGGAAACCTGATGGAGGTCCTGTAATGCTCCAGAAAAACACCAAAAGCACATTTTTAAATGCAGAAATCACATATCACAGAATAGTTTTGGTTGCAAGTGACCTTCCAGCTCATCGCGTCCACCCGCTCCCCCAGCACTGCCAGGTCCCCCGTGCCCCCTGTCCCTCAGCAGCACCTCCACACGGCTGGGAAACCCCTCCAGGGATGGGG
>NW_010398330.1:13299-17141 GCF_000710305.1 Buceros rhinoceros silvestris | reverse complement strand
GCAGGTGGACGGTCCCTGCCCTGCTCCTGCTGGCCACACCAGTGCTGGTACAAGCCAGGATGCCACTGGCCTTCTTGGCCACCTGGGCTCACTGCTGGCTCCTCTCCAGCCGCTGTCACCAACCCCCCCAGGTCCTTTTCCTGGGCAGTTTCCAGCTGCTCTTGCCCAGCCTGGAGCGTTGCAGGGGCTTGGTGTGACCCAAGGGCAGGACCTGACACTTGGCCTTGTTGAACCAAAAAAATTAGTTCCCGTAGCAATCCTTACAACCTACGACATAGACCGAGATGGGGATGGGGAAAGATGGCTTATCTGAGAATGTAACACCTCGTTTGAGGTCTCCAACAGCTTTACAGAAGTACGTGCCTCATAGAAGCTGGTGATCTCTAGCTGGTGGCCTTTGGTTTCTGCTTTTGCTTGCTTCTCATCTCTCCTTGCACCTCTGCAGTCAAGTTACATCCTCCTTAGATCCCAGATCGTACCAGGCTCTCAGTGGCATTGCTGCACTTTTTTTCAAATGCATGAGGAAGGGTTTATTGCTCTGTATGTATGTGGACCTCTGATTCACTGGTTATTTATAAAGCCAGTGTCATGCTTTATTCCTTGACCGAAGCTGAAAATAAACTTTAAAAGCACATGAAATGCCAAATCTCAGCCTCCAAATACCCAAAGCTTCTGTCATATAGTTGGATTCGTCTTGTACTATGCGCGTAGGTTTGTTGAAATGAGGAATCCAGAAGATGGTAGTGGATATATCGCGATATGTTGCATGAGGCACTGCCCTTAAAAAATGGGTGTGAGCAGATAGACGCTGGTTATGAACTGAAACTGCATGTTTACAGTCACTTCTGTTAGAGTTTGATGTTTCAGAACTTAACCGTGAACATACGATGTTCTTCACGGGTGTAGAATCTAATTCAAATGCTGCTGTTGCCTCGCCCAGATGTTAACAAAAGCAGTAAATGATTTCTGTAACCGTCGTGTGTTGCATTCTAAAAGTTCCCTTATTCAAGTTTCTGATAGAACAACCCTTCTGACTGTGTAATCTATTTCAGAACAGTTTTGTGACTTTATTTTCTTTTTCCTTTCTTCCCCCTCCAGTTTGTTTGCTTTGTTGTCTAAAAAACACAACAAAGTGCTGGAGCAAGCCACGCAGTCCTTAAGAGGGTCCCTCGGCTCCAGCGACTCTCCGCTCCCTGATTATGTGAGTATCGAGCTTCGTGTTTCAGTAGAGGCTTCAAAACCCCCTGAAATCTGCAAAGATTTCTCCAAAATGGGTGATGGCGACGCAACCGCCGACAGCGAAACTCAGGAACTTGTACGAGTGATGTCATGTCTGAAATGTCCTTAAGGAAAAAAAATCATTAACGCTTGCGAACGGCAAAACAAACCTGCCACTATTCATAGCGACGAGACTTACTGTGCCCTGTCAACTTGCCGTTCTCAAACCGTATTTCAGGATCTTTAAATCATGCGGTTAAAAATATAAAAATATTTGCCCAGGGAGGTGGTGGAGTCCCCATCCCTGGAGGGGTTTAAGAGACGCGTAGATGCGGCGCTGAGGGACATGGTTTAGGGACCCTGGCTGCGCAGGGGGAGCGGTTGGACTCGATGATCTTTAAGGTCTCTTCCAACCAGATGATTCTGTGGTTATTTTTAAGAAGGAGCCTTTGGCATCCCCAGTACGTTCAAACGCCTACGAATGGGTGAAACACTTCCCAGGGGGGCGCTGGGGGAGTGCTGCAGTCACGGGGCGTGTTCCGAACGCGTCGATACATACAGCCCTCTTCGATTTACCGAGCCAGTCGTTGCAAAGAGGCAACAATTCTGGAATTTAATTGCCCGGCTTGTTGGAAAACCTCCAGTTTCGATGTAAGAAGCGAATGTCTTCCAAGGACTTGAATAATATCTTCTTCCTCCTGAAGCATTTTCGGTTTGATCTCATTTGAACTCACTGCAACACTGTGCAAAAAAAAAAAAAAAGTTGATTTATTGGCGATACTGTGTGAAAAAAAAGGATTTATCAGTTGCGCTGGATTTTTGAGGATGAAAATGTAACAACTGTTTTCTTTCTAATACGTGTTCCAGGACATGCCCCTCCCCACCCCGAAACTTTACGTATTGTATTACTCAAGCATTAAATATAAAAATAGCTAAAAGAATAATGTGATAGAATAGTTTAATGACCTAAATCTAATTCGACTGCCCAGGTTCCTTAACCTGCATCTTGGAGCTGTTATTGCGGACACGCACCAGGCAGACTCGAGGCGCTTTGTTCCTCGGAGACACGCGGGTTTATGGAGCAACTGAATCGCTTGCAGCTTTTTCCTGTGTATTCCGGCTGTCGTACTGTGCCCTAATTCATGTGCATTTAGATTTTTTGTGGTTTTAGGGCTGCTGATGTCTCTCCCGGGTGTCAGTATCTGACCTTTCATTCCAGTAAGAAGCCCCTTGAGTTAGTTTGTGGTTAAAGAGCAGGAGATGCCGCTTCTGTTTGCCCGGTAAAGCGATACACACGCGAGATAAAGCTTTGTCATCTGCATGGCCATGAACAACTGAAACCCTCGAGACTTCAGACGCCTGGGAGAGCATTTGGTGGCTCATCCCATGGGTTTGTTTCTCGAGGAAAGGTGTAGGACTGCAGTAGTTTGGAGGCACCGAGCATTTCCGAGTGTTGTGATCGATAAGGCTCTTGGGGCTGTATTTCTCAGAGGTGATTAACCCTCCTGCCCGGCTCCAGCGTAAGCAACTCCACAGCTACATCTGCACGTTCCTCCCGTGGTCTTGTGGCTCTTCGCTGAGCTCTCCTGGAGAGCTGTGGTGCTTCATTTGGCTTCCAGGGCGAAGGGAGGCTGCTGTGGCAGAGGTGATGGCTTTTCATATCTGAGATAGATCATATCATATCACGTGTCGTATCATGAGATAGTTCTGCGTAACATGCACCTGGACAAGCTGGAGAGGTGGGCCCCTGTGAACCTCCTGAGGTGCCACAAGGCCAAGGGCAAGGTCCTTCACCTGGGTTGGGGCGACCCCCGGTTGATATAAATGTATAAATTTCAGTGTGCCTATGTTGAGAGCTATTTTATATGTTTTGGATGACTTTTTAACTTCTTCGATGTGAGCTATATCCTGCAGCGAAGGAAAGACCTCGGTTATTTATCCCCTGACAGATGGTGGCAGCGGAGAAACACCGTTCTTATGACATAGGAGGGAGGAGAGAAGTAGTTACTTGACTAAAAATTGAGGCCAAATTTCATTTACTTCAGCATATTCTGCTTCTGAAAGCCCATGTTTGAGTAGTCAAAGAATAGGGTGGAACGTAGGAACTGAGGTGAGTTAAGTGGCTGAAGTCCTGTGACCTGTTCACCGCTGTATCCCACCGTGGAGCTGAAGGAAGGGATGGTTCTGATTGCCTCTCTGCCCAGATTTGGGTCTAGGTAGGAGAAGGATTGCTTAGCAGGCTGTTCCCTTCATAAGTTTCATTCAGATGATGTTTTTAAAATGTATTTCTCTTATTTTAATTACTTAAAAATTTATTTAATTTGTTTAATATATGAATTTTTTTCTCCTACAGCATTATGTAATCCAAAAATGAATTTTCATGACACCTCAGTCACAAGGGCTAAATCGAACTTTAAATTATTTTAGATGTTGCGTATGATCTTCGCCTTTACATGCCTTTCTGCTCAGTTATGGGTACCAGGTATTCAAATTCTGGTAAATATTTTGTGCTCCTTCTTAGGGACAGGAAGGTTATTATAGAACCACAGAATGGTTTGGAAGGGACCTTCCAAGCCCATCCAGCCCAACCCCCTGCAGGGAGCAGGGACATCTGCCCCCAGAGC
>NW_010398330.1:5548-12997 GCF_000710305.1 Buceros rhinoceros silvestris | reverse complement strand
CCGGTGCCCTGTCAGCACTGACAGGCTGCACTCAGGTCTCCCCGCAGCCTCCTCTGCTCCAGGCTGAACCCCCCCAGCTCTTGCAGCCTTTCTTCATGTAGAAGGAAAAGGGCAGCATCAGTGTTCTTGAACTGAGCTCTGACCATTGTGACCGTCATATGACAGCGAGGTGCTGCGGCACAGTCTGCCTGTGCCGTGACACGTGCACACGAAGGGAGCGGATGGAGGTTAGATGAGGTGGGCGTCTCAGTGAGCAGTAGTAGTGTTTCTACTGGGATTTTTTTTCATGACTGTGAAAACCTACAGTTTTGACCTCAAAGACCTAAGCTGTGGATTATTAATGGTGCAACAGTACAACTGTTCCCCCACCACGGACCCCTGTCCCTCAGCAGCACCTCCACACGGCCGGGAAACCCATCCAGGGATGGGGACTCCACCACTGCCCTGGGCAGCCTGCGACACGCCTGCACAACCCCAACGGGACAGAAACGGCTCCTCAGGGACAACCTCAACCTCCCCTGGGGCAGCTGGAGGCCGGTTCCTCTCATCCTGTCACTTGTTCCTGGGGAAGAATTTTCCTGCAGTCTTTTAGTGAGTAGCTGCTGCAGGCTGTGGTCAGGTGGTGCACCACCACCATGGCAGGTATTTTGCTGGGAACTAGAGTAAGGACCTGGCTGGTTTTTTTATTGTTCTTACTGAGCGTTTCTGGCCTTTAAAAAAGAGAAGAGCAAGTTGTTTCTTTTATTGACCAGTGTCCTGGTCCGTTCCTGATGAACTGTAGACAGTGTGGTGATGTTCAGGAGCAGGATGGAGAAGACAACAGGGAGGAGAGAAGAACCCCCTATCATCAAATTATCATCTTGGAGTCAGGATCCTTCATGGACCAATTCTCATGATACTTAATTGCTGAATAAGCTTTATTAGTCAGTATTATTTTCATGTTCGGAATGGCCAGTTCGGAAATACCGCCCTTGGGTCACGTTGTCCTTGTCCATGAGAATCTCCGGACTTGAAATGATGGGAAACAGCCCGTTAGGTTCCTTCATTGCTTTCTTGAATTCAATAAACCCACATTTCCCCAAATCTTTAACAAACATGAAAACTGGTAATAAAATATTTGGGAATTTTGCTTCTTCTGGTCCAAATCAAGACAAACTAGTTAAATAATCAGTGATTTAACTATTTCTAGGAAGGGAGGGGGTGAAGAAGAGGAGAGTACAGTTTGAATTTTGCCAGGCGTGTGTCAGAGGCTCAGGATTCTCTTGCCGATGTAAGAAAAATAAATTTGCTTACTGCAAAAAAGGAGAAAAATAAGAATCGAACGCAGGAATCATTTTCGATTCAAATCGTTTGGCGTGACTCATCGCTTGGGTCTGTATTTGCATCCGTAGCTTTTGATTTGGTTTCTAAATTTATTTCGACATCGTCTAATGCAACACAGGGCCGAGGGATTTTCCATCAGCGGGAGCCCAAACCCGTGTTACCCGCTGGTGGGCACGAAGGGTGAGGAGCGGAACGAAACCCCCTTGGGGCACGTTGGGAGAATCTCCCTCAACACCCGGGGGAGGGGTCACGGTTCTGAGCACCCCACGCTGCCGTCGGCCAGGCGATCTTCTCTCCGCCATAACCCCCTTGGGGCACGTTGGGAGAATCTCCCTCAACACCCGGGGGAGGGGTCACGGTTCTGAGCACCCTACGCTGCCGTCGGCCGGGCGATCTTCTCTCCGCCATCCGCGGGGATTTTACCAGCAGCCTGTTGTGGCTTTAACGGAATAATATTCACGGAGGATGGGGGAGGTAAGATGATTATTAGCCACGAAGGAAAAATTCTAAAATTCACTTCAGTTTCACTGGTTTGGGTTTTTTTTTTTCTTTTTAAATTTCTGAGATTTCTATATTTCTTTTTTTGTCGTTCCTTCTCCATTTGTGCTCCCTAATGGCCTAAATGAAGCCCAATATTTCGATTCTTCTTTGATTTATCCGTGATTTATATGGTAAATAGAAAGCAGCTGTCTACTTAAGCATCTAATTCTTGAAACGCCTCGGCCCCTCCAGCCTCATCTGGAAATAATGGAGCTTGTAAAACAAAGCTAAGAAGAAAAAGCAATGTTTGTTTTATGTGGGATCAATGACTTCAGTTGGGGTCCTTCTGATTCCGCCATTATGAGGGTTATTAAAAAGCAGAATTACAAAAGTGGTTGCAACAAAAAGCCTTTTTTTTTTTTTTTGGTAAATTGTATCTCGTCGTTACAGTCGATTATATTCAAAGGACTTCATAAATAGTCCTTCATTTTAGTTTCTCCAAAGAAAACCAACCTAATCTCCCTCCTACACACGGGTAGATGCTAAAAGATCCTCGTTTCGTAGTCCCTAGGAAGAAATTGCCTTTCCTAGGTAAGGGCTCCGTAGTCATCGTAGGAATTTGGAATTGCTAAAGAGCAGGAAAACAAGGTCCACGACCTGTGGTGTTAAACAGAACGAAACAAATCTACAATCTATAAATTTTCGGGATTGAGTTACTTTACAGTGGATGAAAGACAGTAGAACCAGCTTCAAAACATTGAAGTCAGCCTTTTTTTTTAGTATATACAGTTTAATCGTTTAATTAAAACAAAATTAATGTCCTAGAAATCCGTCGTATAAACTAAACTCTTTTATCCATTATATTTCTCCACCATTCCATTGTCACAGCAAACCTTTTCTCGGCACTAACCAAGAGTTTTGCCGTGTCATAGTTGGGTATTTCAGTTCAAGTTGGGGCATCTCGCGCTGAAGACGTAGTTTTACGGAGGATAAGTTCATGATTTTAGTTTATCCAACTTGTGGAAAACAAGTATTTTGTTTATTATCAGTGTGACCAATATTTAGATATGGACTATTGGACTATTGGAATAATGGAATATTGGAATATTGGAATATTGGAATAATGGAATATTGGACTATTGGAATAATGGAATATTGGAATAATGGACTATTGGACTATTGGACTATTGGACTATTGGAATAATGGAATATTGGAATATTGGAATATTGGACTATTGGAATAATGGAATATTGGAATAATGGACTATTGGACTATTGGAATAATGGAATATTGGAATATTGGAATATTGGAATAATGGAATATTGGACTATTGGAATAATGGAATATTGGAATAATGGACTATTGGACTATTGGACTATTGGACTATTGGAATAATGGAATATTGGAATATTGGAATATTGGACTATTGGAATAATGGAATATTGGAATAATGGACTATTGGACTATTGGACTATTGGAATAATGGAATATTGGAATATTGGACAAATGGAATATTGGACTATTGGAATAATGGAATATTGGAATAATGGACTATTGGACTATTGGACTATTGGACTATTGGAATAATGGAATATTGGAATATTGGAATATTGGACTATTGGAATAATGGAATATTGGAATAATGGACTATTGGACTATTGGAATAATGGAATATTGGAATATTGGAATATTGGAATAATGGAATATTGGACTATTGGAATAATGGAATATTGGAATAATGGACTATTGGACTATTGGACTATTGGAATAATGGAATATTGGAATATTGGACAATTGGACTATTGGAATAATGGAATATTGGAATAATGGACTATTGGACTATTGGAATAATGGACTATTGGACTATTGGACTATTGGAATAATGGAATATTGGAATATTGGACAATTGGACTATTGGAATAATGGAATATTGGACTATTGGAATATTGGAATAATGGAATATTGGAATAATGGAATATTGGAATAACGGAATATTGGACTATTGGACTATTGCAATATTGGAATTGAATAAATGTTGTGGCATTTTGGGGCCCTATATGTTCTGTCCTTACGTATCTAGTATTCCATGTGATTTTTCTAATTTATCTAATTTTCCAATTTATCTAATATTCCTATCTGATTTTTTTTTAATTATCTAAAGAACAGGTTTCATGCAGACACAAGGGTTTTCCCATAAGCGTGAAGACCCGGGAAGTCTTCCCTCTGATCACCTGACGACATTAGTAATGATGCAGAAATGAAATTAACCCCACTTCCAAATAAACTGGTAATAGAGTTAGTGTGATGCCATTAACGGCATCTCGCTGGCATTATTAGTAGTCTAAACCCCATCATTTTTCTGCGTGAATTTTTAGCTCTTTTTACTGCCTACTTTAATAAAATAGGATTAGACAAGAAAATTGGTTGTAGAACGTTGTTTACTGAGGGTAGTCCATGGTAACCCAATATCATATTGTAATGGTGTTGTATGGTACGTGAACTCTAGCAGCATTTAATAGGAGAATCACCTTGTTTTGCTTCTTTTTTCAATTACTCCCGGTTGGTTGCTCATGAGCAGAAGTAATATTTCAATATCAGGTTATTTCGGGGTATGCCTGTCTCCTCGCCAGTGTTGAGCCAGAGGCCTATAAATACTTCTACTAAATATTAGTCATACCCTCCATCGAATGAATTATATTTCAGTTTAAAGAATATTACTCCTACCTAATCCCCCTATTTTTATATCATCAAAAAATAGCGATTGCAGAAGAGACCGAAATAACCAACCTAACCCGAATCGAAAGCAAGTATTGAGTAATAGCCAAATTCTGCAGTTCTGTCTGAATTCTTCATCACTTCTGCCCTTCAAGTGAGTTTGAATCTTCTCTGAGAAAATGCCGCATGAATTATCCTCAAACAGAAACAACAAACTCTCCTAAAGTCCTGAATAAATGAAGTTCAGTCTATTTAAACTTCCGTATATTGGAAGGACAGACGGGTATTTGCAGTTAGCCTCTGCATTATCGTATCTTTAATAGGGTGGTTGAAGGACTTTTGGACAAATGTATCAAAGAGCATCAAAATGTTCTTTAAAAAGATGTTCTTCTTCCAAGAGTTCCACAACAGTCTCATTGGTGTCTGGTATTTGGGATATGTAGATGATGTTAGGCCTTATTTCACTTAGAAATTCTCACTATTTGGGTTTTGGACAAATGTATCAAAGAGCATCAAAATGTTCTTTAAAAAGATGTTCTTCTTCCAAGAGTTCCACAACAGTCTCATTGGTGTCTGGTATTTGGGATATGTAGATGATGTTAGGCCTTATTTCACTTAGAAATTCTCACTATTTGGGTAAATTTTTTTTTTTTTCTGAAGAATACTTAGTGGTGCAGCAGCATCTTCTCTTCCTCTGATTGAAAATCTTTCATTCTTCAGATTTATGAGACATGAGAACAAATCTGAAGAACTGGGAAGAACTGCTGTCATCAGCAATACAAACACCTACCAAAGTCTTTCAAAGAGCCGGTTGTTTTGGTCGTGACACACATTTGAAGAAAGCCAAACACGAATATCATTATTTTTTACTTATTTTCCTCCTTCAGTAGTTATATACTTTTGGGGCATTGTCGTTACTTTGCAGTAAAGTGTATAAATGTTGGCATAGCTTCGTGTTTTTGTACTCGAAGGAAATAGTTTTGCTAAGGCCACTTAAACAAGTGTCCTTAGAAGGGAAGATGATTAAGATTGGTTTGGGTTGGAAGGGACCTTCCAAGCTCACCCAGCCCAACCCCCTGCAGGGAGCAGGGACATCTGCACCCAGAGCAGGGGGCTCAGAGCCCCAAGGGCCAACCTGACCTGCCATGGGGCCAGCCATGGGGCTGCTCCCACCTCTCGGGGCAGCCTGGCACAGGGGCTCACCACCCTCAGGGGCAAACATTTCTCCCTTCTCTCTGCTCTGACTCTCCCTCTGGCAGTGGAACCATCAGCCCTTGTCCTGTCCCCACAGCCCCTGCTCAAAGCCCCTCCCCAGCTTTCTCCGAGCCCCTTGCAGCACTGACAGGCTGCACTCAGGTCTCCCCGCAGCCTCCTCTGCTCCAGGCTGAACCCCCCCAGCTCTCTGCCCTCTCCTCCCAGCAGAGGGTTCCACCCTCCCAGCATTGCTGGGGCTCCTCTGGCCCCGCTCCAGCAGCTCCGTGTCTCTGCTGGGCTGAGCAGCCCTGAGCTGGAGCCTCCCCAAATTAAGCAGTAGAATTTTGTCCGCTGATTTTTCTACCGTGCACTTTCCTATGTTGCGTTTGGGCGAGCCGGCAGCCTGCTGCAATACTGGGATTTTAGCAGGGCCTGAGATGTGATGTAACGCACCCTAGAGATAGAATATGTTAATAAATCAAGACAAAGCCTTCACAAGTCTCTCTGTTAAATACTGTTTATTACTGCCTTGTCCGCCAACATTTACTCAGCTCAGACTAATGACGAATTTTGAAGGGTTTGGATGAAAAGTTTAACAGGACTCATCTCCTGAAGGTTCTTCCTTTGCTGGTTTGGTCTTTAGACACTTCTGCTGCCTCCTTCCCATCAATGGGCTGTTTAGAGTTGATTTCTGTAGATGTTGGGCTTTGTCAAACCTCCCTGGACAAACAGCAAAGCCCGGTTCAGTAGCTCTCCAAAGAGCAGCATTTATTTAGGTAACTGCCACGTATTTCAACAGTGCAGTAAGACAAATTTCTAGTGTTCCTAAAGCAGAAATTGATTGAAAAATGTAGTGCTTCAAACCCAGAAGGATGTTACCATATGTTGTAAACACGTCAGTAATTTGGTTCGGAAACACGCCGCCGTATAAAATAAAGGAAGTGGGTGCAGAAGGGAGTCTGCCGAGACCCTTCTCAGCTGCTTGGTGCTAAATACTTCATTGGAGTTGGAAACTCTCATGGCTATTTCTTCACCATGGTGGAACAGGAGAACTTTTTGTTGTTTCACCTTCTACTTCCAACTTCTTCTCTTCATACTGGACTTACAGGCTAACCAGGGAGGTTTTGGAATTCTTCTAGATGTTGCTTAAAAAAAACAATCCATTTTCTTGAAAGATGGTAAAAAGTAGCAGAAGGGTAGTAAAAAACGTAGCTTAGCAGAGATGTTTAGACTCCTCCCTTGCAGCTATCTGTGATTTGGAATTGGAAGGGCAGCCAGAGGAAATCAGAGAAATGGAGGTAAATCAAGACTTAGTGGTTCTGAAGAAGATGGTAAGGAGAAGGTAGAGGGCTGCAAAATAGTACATTACATTTTTCACTTGTCAAATTACTGCTCAAATCTGTCTGAACTGCAACGTGAAGAAATTAGAACGGGGCCGTTTTTGACCTCTGCAGAGCCACGTGTATTCCAGTTGTGTCCAAGTCTCATCAGCTTGTAATAAATCTTCTTGGAGATACATTATCCCCCTGCACAACAACATGCCGCTGTCTCGCTGAGGGCAATTCTCCCGCTAATGGCTGTTGGGAATATTACCTCTAATGTCATGCAAATTAACTGCTGGTGATTGGCAGAGTGGGTGGCCAGAGGACGGCGTGATGGCACGAAGGGAAGGAGAATATTTGAAAGAGAATGAGTCAAATAAGATTGAAAGACAAGTCTTGGTATGAAGTTAAAAA
>NW_010398330.1:4580-5519 GCF_000710305.1 Buceros rhinoceros silvestris | reverse complement strand
AGGAATTCAAACCCCCAAATCCCCGTTCAGGGCTGGTTCCTCTCCGGGTGCGCACGAGAAGCATCACACGGAGCAGAATAAGCCACTTACTGAAAAGTGATTTCCTCATCACCTGGCCTGAAAAGCAGCATTAAAGAGACGGAGAAGAGAGAACTTGAATTTGGTTTATCCTTGTTGAGAGTGGTGGGTTCTAGAGAACTTTAACTTGGTTTATCCCTATGGACAGTGGTGGGTTCTAGAGAATTTTAACTTGGTTTATTACTCTGGACAGTGGTGGGTTCTAGAGAACTTTAACTTGGTTTATCCCTATGGACGGTGGTGGGTTCTAGAGAACTTTAACTTGGTTTATCCCCATCGAGAATGGTGGGTTCTAGAGAACTTGAATTTAGTTTGTTCCTACTGACAGCGGCGGGTTCTAGAGAACTCAAGTTTGGTTTATCCCTATTGACTTTGGGGGAAAACGTGTCAAAACGCATGAACACTGTATTTAAAGAAAGAGAAATTTAGGAGAATCTCTGTTTTTCATGTTCATTGAATTCTATAAAGTCACCCTAATATTTTTCACAGGCCTCATTGGAAGAGAAACTTTTCTTTCCTTTTCTTGGAACCACCGATTTCTCTTCAGTTTCTCGTTTCTTTGTAGTTTAGGAACGAAGCGCGATAGAGGAGTACACTAAATCAGCTGTAAATACCAATTCCTCCACAGAATTTTTCAGTTCCAGAAACAAAACCCCAGAAACTGGACAGAAAGTCTCAATTCTGAACATGCTCTGAGTCAGACATGAACGTGGTGGTTAAAGGACTCGGCGTGATGATAGTTACGTGAACTGGTAATTAAATTATATGTTAACACATTGGGGTAAGGGTGTGTTTTCAGTCCAATATCTGGTTTTTGAGGGTTTAACCCTGCAGCTTTGGTTTTAAACCAACAGCAAGAGC
>NW_010398330.1:1862-4458 GCF_000710305.1 Buceros rhinoceros silvestris | reverse complement strand
GGGTGAACAGATAAATAAATACATTGAGTTTTTTTCTTGGTTTAGACCACTATAAAATTTTCTAGTATTTTTTCAAGGGAGAAAGAAATTTTCCAAACCCAACCCAAAAGCCGACAGTCGTGTTCCTCATCTATTTGCTGCCGGGGAAAAAGCAAACACAAAGCCATGTCAGGCCTTGATCCCAAGAGAAGACTCTGGTAGACCACCGTTACTTCATCCTGCTCCCTTCGTATCCCCAGCGCTGCTGGGGGATGTCTGGGATTGCCTGTGCTGCTCTGAGCTGAGACGAGGAAGATCTATTTTTTTAATGCCCTTAAAACATATTAGTGGAATGTGGTGGGGCTTTTCCAGAACTGCTCTTGCACGTTTTTAGGCTCGAGCCCAAGCTGGGCGAGTGAGCTGTGACCTGCTACTGAAGTCTGTGACATCGTTTTCACAGACACTCCGTTCTGCCGCGTTTTTCTTGGTATCGAGCTGGTACGGCATGTACAGAGGCCCTTCCACCCCAGCCTTTAACCCAAACTCTTGACCTTCAAGAAGTAGTTGACTATTAACGACAAAGAACCATCCTATCAATGAGAAAAGAAGGTGGGTTGGACCGTCACAGCTTAGTTTTAATTTTTCTCGTTGCGGTACTTAAGTATGTCTCGTCCCTCCAGATAAACCGAACAGAGAAAGGATGTAAAGGCTGATCTTTAAGCTACTCACCAGCAACTTATCCGTGGCACTGACAAAGAAATCAGATGCTTGCTCAATGCAGAGGAAAAAAAAAATATCTGAGCAAATAATGACAAGTTTTCCCATTCCCACACTAATCTTCTCGATGTTGATAAATTGAGGCACGTCACATTCCCGTGGGAAAGAGCTTCATTGAAATTTTCTGAAATATAAAATTTTTCTGCAATAAATGAGCCACCTTCCCTTTTGGTGGACTCTGTTAATTAGAATTCATTACAAAACCTCGCTTAATTTATAGGGAGACTGTTACCATTAGCTACAGGATTTGGGTGAGGAACAGTTTGCTGATTCCAGGAGGGGTCAGTGACCAACATAGACTCATAGAATGGGTTGGGTTGGGAGGGACCTTCGAAGTTCCTCCAGTCCAACCCCCTGCAGGGAGCAGGGACATCTGCCCCCAGAGCAGGGGGCTCAGAGCCCCAAGGGCCAACCTGACCTGCCATGGGGCCAGCGCTGGGGCTGCTGCCACCTCTCTGAGGTTCCACCTCCCGTCATTGCTGGGACTCCTCAGTTTCACTATTTTTGCTCGCTGTTTTCTGTGGGTTTTGGCGTTTCTGATCTTAGTTGAAGGTTCGTTTTTCAGCGTCCAGGCTGTGGCGGCTGTGTCCTTCCAGCCCGTTCGGCAGGAAGCGGAGCAGTGCTCATCCGCTTCTGTTTTTCTGAGAACTGATGCGGTGTCCAGAGCACTTACAAAATAAGATGGAATGTAGTAAAAACAACATTTAATCTACAAGTGCCTCCATTTGGTTTGCTTGTTAACAGCTCTCAAAAGGCTCTTTCTCATCTCCTTCCTATTTGCATTTTCTTCAGCTGGAGAGAGCCGTTCGTGAAATTTGGTTATGGAGGTTTCTCAGGCCCGTCTGAAGAAATGGTTCTACTGGCAGTGAGGAGTTTTGAGGAGGTAGGAAGGGAAGAGGAAAACAAATAAACCCACTTTCTTATCCTTTATTATATTCAAAAATCTCGATCTATCAGCTATAGATCCTTTAGACCGAACCACTTCAAAGATCGATGATGCAGTTTCTCCTTCTAATCTGACGGGTTTCTCACATCTTTACCCTTTGCCATTGAATTTCGAAAATATTTAACCCCACTGAAAGAGTTAGTAGAGTACGTTTGCCCCTAAAGGGTTGTAGTTCGGAGTTACTTTTCTAACCACGCTGCTGTAACTTAATATATCTGATGAAATAAAAGCACGCGCCGTGGTTTATCTTCAGCTCTGGGTGACATGGTGTTTGTAAGGCAGCATATTTTGGGGAATGTTTTACCGTAATCCCTTATCAAGCGGCTGTTATCTGGGGCCTGAGATTTTTTCTCGTGCGCTGCTAATATTTAAGGAGCAAAAAACGCACAAAAAATGCTGCACCGTCATCAAAAGGTTCCTGTCTCCTTCCATATGGACAGCAGAGGGTTAAATTGACCTTTTATTTATTATTATATTTATTATTTTGGAACATGGCTTGTTTGAGCACTTGTTGCGTCTTACGCTGCTGAGGCACGGGAGGAATGCTGGGAGGGCTCAGCGGCAGCACCTCTTCGCTTGCCTCCACGTGTTGCGTCTGACGCTGCTGAGGCACGGGAGGAATGCTGGGAGGGCTCAGCGGCAGCACCTCTTCGCTTGCCTCCTTGACATTCCCCAGATTGCGGTGAGGGAAATGTCTGCTCTGCAAACGCCTCCTGACTTTCTTACGCCTCCCGCAGGCATTTCAACAGCCCTTTTCACCCCACGGGGAAGAATACAGATTATATTTATTATTTTGGAACATGGCTTGTTTGAGCACTTGTTGCGTCTTACGCTGCTGAGGCACGGGAGGAATGCTGGGAGGGCTCAGCGGCAGCACCTCTTCGCTTGCCTCCT
>NW_010398330.1:0-1435 GCF_000710305.1 Buceros rhinoceros silvestris | reverse complement strand
GCCCCCTGCTCTGGGGGCAGATGTCCCTGCTCCCTGCAGGGGGTTGGGCTGGATGAGCTTGGAAGGTCCCTTCCAACCCAAACCAGGCTGTGATTCTGTGACTTGGATTGCACAATCCCTCTTGTGATATTTCTTCTCTAAAGTAGGGTCAAAATTATTCACCGTGGTACTTCTAGTGGAAGGTGACTGTCATGGCTCCAAGGCAATGATGGTTTTGAAATGTCATGACAGAGGTGCTGAACCACAGAATCTAAACAGTGTGGAACCAGTGAAGCTTCTGTGCAGCCGACGGCTTCAGAAAGGGATTGGTCTTTGTTCAGGTCGTTTTGATACTTTATCAGTTAAAATTGCTTAGACATTGGAGATGTGCTGGGGCTGCGAGGAGCTGGTGGGTGAATCCCGTTCCTGTCACTGTGGCGCACTGTATGGAGGAAAATTTGGGAGGCGTGAAGGGAAAACACGACGAAAAAACTGTTTGGTTTAAATTAGTCTATGCAAGATGTGATGTTTTTTCTTCCTTATTCTTCTTCGTGATAGAGAGAAGGACTTTTGTTTTCAGGCAGTGTCAAAGTTTCAGTTCACACAGCGGTAATTCCTGCCTAACACCTCCGAAGGGTTTTGCTGGTGACGTTTTACGGCTGAGCTGCACGTGTAGCGCTGGAATCAGAAACTTGAGACACAACTTTAAAGTCCTTGAACTCTACTCGAGGTAGACGAGTTCTGTCAATTAAAGCCTGGATGGTGATGATTTATTTTCCTTCGTATGGTGGAGTTGGGGTTGTATATGGAACTTGTCCTTTCCTGTTCTACCAGTCCAACCAAAAAAACCTTCCCATATCTCTAGGGAACGCTGCTTAGTCTCAAGGAGAAATGGAGAATTCTCCAGTTCCTTTCGACAGCAGGAAAATTCCGTAATTATTTCAGGAGTGATTCAAGAAAAATACGGATTCACAGTTTTAGCATGAACATGGTCATTTTCTTAGCAGTGGTTGTATCCCAGGTTTTGTGGGACCTTGGAAAATTATTTGGTTTGTATCTACAAAATACTAGTTGCATTTTGTTTGCCTGTGGTTTGGAATTACTGTGTTCTTGGAGCCCCAAGCGGGTGACCTTCAGGTATTTGGTGGATCCCTTTATGCTGGAGCTTCTTGGTGGGCTTAGACCAGCCCCGGAAGCTTGACCTTGAGTAAAGGTCTTCCATAGTAATTTACTTTTTCTAAGCTAGTTGGGTCAATATCTGTCCTTCCTCCTGCAGTCTTGCCTCACTGCCAGCAGAGATCTACTCTATAAAGAGAATATACTTCACTGTCCATTCAGTGAAGCAGTTGCTCTACCAAATCTGTTTCCCTGAAAACTTCCCATGCCACCATTAATTTCATGCAGAGATATGTACTACAAGAATTAAACCCCCTGCAACGCTCCAGGCTGGGGGAAG
>NW_010398329.1:1499-1827 GCF_000710305.1 Buceros rhinoceros silvestris | reverse complement strand
CTCCCAGTCCAATGATTGGTAGGAGGAGCCTCAATTCCCACCAGACCTGCTCTCGCCAAAGGATCTCTTGGACCTTGTGCCCAACAGGCAGCTCGCTGAGTCAGGGACCATGGTTGTCTCTGATCACGAGGAGTGGTCGGAAAGACAGCCGGGCCCCAACAGCCCAACAGCTGTTTGGGTGGTGACCACCGGATGACCCCGAGCCCGATTTTCAGTACTTTCTGTTTTAATCCAATGTCTCAGTACAGCTCCCCTTTTTTTTTTTCCTGTGGATGAAACACTTCTCAGCTGATTTCTAGTTCTTTTGTGGGATATTGTGGCTCCCGGT
>NW_010398329.1:595-1216 GCF_000710305.1 Buceros rhinoceros silvestris | reverse complement strand
GTTGGTCACAGTGGCTTCTAAAATTGCACACACTGAAGCCTTTCCCATCCCAGATCACAATCCCTGTCCTTCCGCTGGGGTAGCGATTCTTTTCAGCATGGCTTCGGGATTGCGCCAGTTATCACGAACCCAAAGCAGGAACAGAACCCAAAGGGTGGTGTGAAAGACCAATCGCACAGTGCATGTCAAACATTAATCATGTGGAACTGGTGCCATGGAAATTAACCGCAGCTCTTGCCAGCAGGATGTAGCTGGGAGGGAAGGAATTGGTGGCCGGAAATTTGCGAAGCCCGGGGCATCCTCCTGTGGGGCCTACTTCCTCAAATTGGCTGGTGGGGGTGGCGAGAGCCCTGCCCTGGGTCCCACTTCCTTATCTTGGCGAGGGGGTGCCTGCCCGGGGCCCTACCCCCTTTCTTGGACACCACCTATCAGGAGCTGCCGTTAGATCACCCCAGGTCTCGCCACAGGCCTCCTCCTATCCCATATGGGGGGCTGTCCGCAGGCAGCCTATAAAAGGTGACTCCAACACAGTCCCATTGGAGAAGCCACCTCCACGACTCCCCATTGGCTGGAACGACGCAGGGACCAGGACTGGTGACCTGTAAGCTTCTCTTTCTCGAT
>NW_010398329.1:0-447 GCF_000710305.1 Buceros rhinoceros silvestris | reverse complement strand
CGCGATCCTTCCGTCTTTCTCTCTCCCTCATTCCTTATTCCCCTTTTCATACCTAGAAGCTGCTCTACGTTGAGTTGGTAAGGGTGGGTGTACCCGTTCACAGCACTGCTTTGCCCACTGGAGTTCAGTTCCACGGGCACGCCTTGTCCTCGAGGTTCTCAGAAATACAAAGACTTCTAGGCACCTGGAGTGGTTCTCCTCAACAGGCGCGCCCTTGGGATCCACCCCACCCCTTTTGACTACTGGTTTTGGGCTGGGATGTTAAATTGGTGTCGTGGACAGGACCCCATCATCGGCTGTGGGAGGTCCATAGGGGCACAAGGTCTCGATGCAGTAACATTTGAAGGGTGAGAATTGGGAGGAGATCCCCCAGCAGAGTTAGTGGGAGGCATGGAGCAGTGTCAGGCTTGCTGTGACCTCCCAAGCTCTAAGGCTGGAGCAGTCTGA
>NW_010398328.1:35034-39599 GCF_000710305.1 Buceros rhinoceros silvestris | reverse complement strand
CCCATCCACTCGGTGCACGTAAGGGAGAACGGGCTTCCCTTTCTGTAGGATGCACAGAGCGTGGCCTTGCTTTCCAGTCAGGCAAGTTCCTCGCCTGATTGCTAAGTGCGGATTCTGCAGGAGGAGAAGGCTGGGAAAGTCTCAAAACCGGCTGAGACCTCAGTCCCACTGGGAGAAGGCAAAACGGCAACGCTTCCAAGGCGTTCAGCAGCACCAGGATTCTCACCTCTCACTTGCAACGACTCTGGCCCCTAACTGGTTATTGGAATATGCTGAAAGTTTTTCTGGTTTTGTTTTAGTATATTCACTGTTGCCAGATCCCAGCCAGAGCATGATATAATGTTGTAGCTAGTGGGCAAGCACAGACCAACATTGGTCCAGCAGATGTGTTGCACTTTGGCTCCACACCATCTCTCTCTCCTGGTCAAAAAAAATTGAAGAGCTGGTGCAGATGGTAATTTTCAAGTCTGATGCCCTTCAGTCAAAACAAAAGTAATTGGACTTCTTTCAATTTTTTAAAAGCTGCCAGTCACTTCCACTTTCCCATTTTTTTCTTTTCTTTTTTTTTTTTTCAGAGGAAAAGTGGTGATAAAAGCTGAGAAAAATTGAGAGAGGTGTGAAAAGAGGGAGGAGAGTGAAGGAATGAGATCTGGGAAGGATGCCCTGTGTTCTCCGGTGTCTTTGAACAATCCAATTATTTCTCAAGAAATCAAATGGACAAATTCCAAGAGAAGAGTTAGATGAACTTAGAAAAGTGAAATTAAAAAATCCCATTTTGTTATTTTCTTAAAAGGGAGACAGCTATGACAGAATGGAAGAATTTTCCTTCTCTGTCTCATAGAGTGCCTCAGTACAACACATCCCCAAATCCAGCACTGTGGTAGCATTTGTGTGTTCACTTATGCCTCTGTGTCCATTTATGATGGATTATTCAGTTTTGGATTATTGCCACTGTGGTATATAATTATAGCAGCAAATATTATCCAATTGTATTTTAAGTACTTAGTACTTACACCCTGATCTTGTTGCTGTTTTCAGAAGCAAAACTTCCCCAATTCTGAAAATACAATAAAATTGTATTAACATCTATTATGAAGTCGTAACGGTAATTGGACAGTGCTTTGTCCATGCAAGAAAAATGAAGCCAGCAGTATGTCCGTAACAGTAAAACTTTGTGAATATGTTATATGGCACAGCTGCCTTTCTCCTTTCTTGGCTACACTTGAGGAGGCTCCTTGGTCTGTTAGCTCCAGTCTAAGGCAAACTAACGTATAACTGCAAAGCTTGATTGCAGGGTGAAAATCTGAAGCCTTCATATGAAAAACAAGTCAGCAAAAAACCCTCCAAAACATAAATGTCTTAGTGGTGGGGAAAAAATACATCTTTTTTTTTTTTTAAATGCAGAATATTTTCCTTGCTTTAAATGTTTATTTCAAACCAGAAGAAAACTTTGTTTTATGCTCCTTTCTAAATTGAGGCTTTCGTGTTGTTCCTTTTTCTTTTCTTTTGTTTTTCAGTGGAAAGGAGGGAAAGAAAATATATGAGACACTGAAAGCTGAGAACAAAAACATATTCAATTTTTGAAAACAGAGAAATAGCAAAACTGTATTAAGCAAAATGAAAGTCTTGAAGGGGGTAGCTGTAAAAAGATATGGTCATATAGGAAATAAAAGGCTTAAACTGTAACAGGGAATTTCAGGTTAGAAACAATGTTTTAAACCTAATCAGCATCTAGGGTTAGGTGACACGGGGCATTGCCATCTATGGAGATCTGTAGGGTCTGGTTAGACAGCTCTCATATTTGGAATAACCTGGAACAAGCCACCTGCTGGATCAGCCAGTCTGTGCCTCCCGCAAGACAGCGGCTACCAGGCAGCTGACTTCCCGAGGTGCCAGACCTTCGTAGAGAAAGGAACCAATGTCGACCTTACAAATATCTAACGGGTGGGTGCTTAAGTGCATGTAAATATCTAAATGCTGGATGTCAGGAGGATGGGGCTAGACTCTTCTCAGTGGCGCCCAGCAACAGGACAAGGGAAAATGGGCACAAACTGGAACTCAGGAAGTTCCACCTAAGCATGAGGAGAAACTTCCTTTCTTCCTTACAAATATCTAACGGGTGGGTGCTTAAGTGCATGTAAATATCTAAATGCTGGATGTCAGGAGGATGGGGCTAGACTCTTCTCAGTGGCGCCCAGCAACAGGACAAGGGAAAATGGGCACAAACTGGAACTCAGGAAGTTCCACCTAAGCATGAGGAGAGCACTGGAACAGGCTGCCCAGGGAGGCTGTGGAGTAGGTGAGCCTGATTTAGTCCAGCAGAGGTGCTGGATTAGACGATCTCCAAAGGTCCCTTCCAAACCTCACCATTCTGGCACTCTGGGATTTGATTCTGTGACCTCCAGCCCCCTCTTTGGCAGTCGCATCACACTGCTGCAGGAAGCGGGGAAGGGTATGTCCTCCCAGCATTTTCCCGGGGCTCAGCAGCCCTTCATGCGTATCCCTGGTGGCGTCTTTCTTCTGCTTTCACACTCAGTCTTTGTCACCCAGCCCTCCTCTGATCCAGAAAAGGAGTGTGACCAGGAGTGCAAGAGTCCCGGTTTGCTTTGATTAAAGCTTCCCCAAAAGGCTATTTCCTAGAATTTTAATTTCAAAATTAATGGAAAGAAGTTTTATCATCAGTTTAATTATTTTTAAGTGGCCTTATACTGCCTATTTACTTAGCCTGAAAAATCCTGGCTGAATAGAGTTAAATAAGCACTATTTAACCGAGCAATTCTTAGTTCTTGTTTATATAAAAAGAGCAGCATGAACCTATCATTGTCTGAAAGGAAAGTCACATTCCAGATCTCTGCTTGCTTTGGGCACTGAAGCAGAAATGACTATTTAATTTTAATGTTTTAAAATTTTTATACTGGCTCTGGTGCTGGAGTATCACGAATGTAGTCCTTGAGCATTTTTCTCTTATGTATTCCTCTTCATTAAATCTTCTTAATATACGTTCACTTATATAAATCATTGCATAGCGTGTGTGATATTACAATAAAATCTACAAAAGGAAGGGACATTATGAAAAAAAAAATATTGGAACAGGCTGCCCAGGGAGGTGGTAGAGTCCCCATCCCTGGAGGTGTTTAAAAGCCGTGTGGATGTAGTGCTGAGGGACATGGTTTAGGGACCCTGGCAGTGCAGGGTGAATGGCTGGACTCGATGATCTTAAAGGTCTCTTCCAGCCAAAATGATTCTGTGATTCTGTGATCATTAGAGGGTTAAGTCGTGCAGCTGACAATAAGACTGATAGCTTTGATATTCCCCCATTTTCCCCCATTCCCTCCTCAGTTAGTGCAGAGAGGCACAGCCAGTGCCTGTGCTGCCTGGCTGTGTGATCAGCAAAGGAACCATATTTAAAAACATGGCTCAATTTTGGTCCATTCATGTGGTTCGTTAGTGAGGGAGGGCCCATATTACACTGAAATACGTTGCAGAGGTTTTTGTACTTTAGCCCTATTCCCACTGCTTGGTTAAGCCAGGTAAGAGCCGCACTTTGTGCATGGTTAGCTAGAGCCACGTATAAACCTCGTCCTTCCGTGAGAGGAAGTCCCAAACAGAGCTTACCATGACTGCGGCAAACTGTATCTCCAAACTGAACTCATGAACTGACAGAAAGGTTTACATTTCCCCTGTGGAAATCATATGTATTTTCAATGTATGTGGTGACATTAGAGATGGGGGCTCTCAGACAGCTTTTCTGCATTACAGAACGTAGCTTGCTGGTTGATGGTGAGGACAGAGGTGCAGACCCATAGCACACCTGTGTCTTACATTCACTGTTAACTCTCAGCAGAGTTATGTTAGTGCCTGTGAATGCTCAACAAATAAAAGCTAAGCTAAGCTAACAGCAGGCACGGTGTGACTTTACAGCCCCCAGCAAAGTACATCTAATAATTTTCCGTGCTTGCTTTTCACTTTCTAGTCTGCGTCTGCTCTACCCATCATATCCTCCACAGTGTAAGTATTTTACGTGTAGTAATAAAGATCCAGATCTCAGTGCTAACAGGGATCACTAAAGGAACACAGTCTGTTGTCCTGCACAGTCTAGCTCATTGGTTTCTTCTCTTGTAATTTCCACATCACATCCACACTGAAGTTCCAAGTTTCACAAGAGGTGGTTGTGAGGTGTTGAAAAAAGCACATAAAAAAGGCAGCAACATCTTTCCGTGCTGCTCCCACTCTGCCTTTCAAGCGCCAGTATATCTTGCTGCCAACCCCCCAAAAATACACAAGATAAACAACAAAACCTTGTTGGTGATGCTTTCTTTTTGTTTTGTTTTTGGTTTTTTTTTTTTTAATGTAAAGTTTTTTAAAATAATCTTCACAAAAGCTGTTTCCAGTGTGGGAAAACTGAGCTGCCCTGACCTAGACTGTATCTCTAGAATGCAGCAAAGATAGAATTTCCACAATGTTGAGGCCACAGAGAAACCAGGGGCCGGCCTGTGATTATAAGAGGATTTACATTAATAATAATTAATATTGTGATATCTTCCTTGGAGGTAGATACCTACGGG
>NW_010398328.1:18130-34876 GCF_000710305.1 Buceros rhinoceros silvestris | reverse complement strand
TGCACAGTGCCCAGGCAAGTAGCCAGGCTAACCAGGTGCCTGGTGAGAAGTCCGAGCTGGGCAAACAACCCTGAGGTGGACGGATATGCCGTGTCCTGTTCAGTAGCCATAGATACGAAGCCTGCATTGAAATTGGAAGCCTAAGAATTTCTTCCTGACAGACACTGAATAAGATGGTGGTACATGTTTGCCCCTAACATCTATTTCCTCGATATGCTATGGAATGGTTATCTGGAACGCGGACAGTGAGACCCAGTCCTTCACTCCTGCTTCAGCAAGTAGGACATGTTGTGGGATGTGAAATACCTTAACAGGAGAGAAAGTAGTGTCCACCCTTGGTTACCTTACAGCCTTGCCTTCCCGAGACGTGCGAGTTAAAAGTCCCACTGTGCTCTAGCCACAGCATAAAACCAGCCTTTTTTGTGTCTTTGGAAGAAAAGCTGTCAAAGGTCCGTCCTTGGTGAAACCTAGGTAGGGGATAGATACCATCTTGCAGCACTCCGTGCTTGCCCTCGAGGAGTTGATCCTAGATGGTTCCTACAGGCCAGTGCTGTCAGCTTCCAAGTCAGCTTGCTCACCCTTGTGGATCACAGTTGAGGATCTAAGTCTCCTAATACAGGAAGCCTCGATGCTTCATTTGGATTCCTAACTTCTTCAGGGAGCCAGCTGGCTTAAATTCAGATGTTTCAACATTAGATCCAGTTTAATCTTTGAGCACAATCCTAACCCTTACATCAGTTTTAGAAAGGGTGCTTCAGTTCCTAAAAAGTCCTGAAAAATCTTGTCCCATGTCAAAATTTAAAACATCCTACTAGAGGAGAACCCATTGCACCCCTGCAAGTCACTTCACTGTTAAACTACCTGCACTGCTGAAAAGTGACACAGCACGTTGTAGCTAGTCTATATCTGTCTGGCTCCACCTTTCAAAAACTGATCTCATCTTAGTGCATGGTACCCAGGAAGGATCCTTGACTAGTTGGATAATCCACACTTCTTGCAAGAAGTTTCATTGTTTTGTCACTAAGAGAAGATAAACCCCACAAATTAGCTCACTGTCCATTTATACACTAATTACTTTATACAGAAGTACCATAAATGCACGGGAGTTAACAGTGCACACAGGTGACCCAAATCCATGACACAACGGAAGGGCGACTGCACATCCCCTCTCTGCCACATGGACATCTTCTTTGTGTGGGCAGCTGTATTCACACAGCCCCATCAGCAGCTGGTTTAGTAAACTGGCCACATTAAAAACTAATCTGCAGGGAGTTTTTATAGAGGAAGTTTCAGGCTTCATTGTCCAGCAGTCTGTGACTGTACAACTCAACGCTGGCATGGAGAAAGACACTGGCAAAAGGGCAGAAGAAGAGAGAAGGTGAGAGATGCCTTGCAGTCACAGCCTGACCATGAAGCCCCACCCTAGGCTAATTAATTGCAGTCAGCGCCAAAACTCTATTCCCGCCCTACTAAGTTACGGCCATTTCAAACCGTATTTTTCTTCCCGGTTGTTTGGCAAGAATGTTATGTTCCTAGCTTTAAATACAGCTATCTAGGGACTCCCAGAGAGACATTTATTTTTATTATGTTTTTCTTTTGGACTTTATTCACAAAGCCAGCAAGGATAAGAGCTAAAAAGCCGAGATTTGGAAGAAGAAGGGGGTTTAAATCAGAAATAGCCTTTCAAGTAATTTTGGTGAAACATCAGAATCTGGAAACAAAGACTAGAATGCAGATAGAATTTCCTTGGTGTTTAAACTTTCATGTTTTAGTAGAAAAAACCACCCCTCTTGAAACAGACCCAGGATTTTTGAGAAGCTGATGGAGGTAATGGAGTGTGACGTACATAACCAGGACAAGGAATCTACTGGAAGAAGCAAGCACAGTATCTTTAAGAAGCTGCCAAAGCCTGCAGAAGTCCGTCACTGGCCATTTCCTTTGAACTGAAGCTACAAGCAAATGAAATAGACAGAAGACTGTTGAAGTCATGAAGATAAGAGTTCAAGAGTCTTCTCAGCTGGTACATGAAATGAACACGCAGGCAATGTTTAGAACACCGAAGTTACCCAGAGCTTGGAGTTAAGTGTATGCTACGTGATGTACAGTCACCTTTGATAAGAAGCTCACATCGAATCTTAAAACTGAAACCATTTCCCATGAAATGACTTCAATGGGAAGAGAACAAAAAATCTACCAGCTAAATTCACTTTTCGGAATATAAACAGGTACAGCTCCAAGGAAATCAAACACTGCTGTGGAAGGGCATGTAGAAGTCACTCAGTGTAACCCAGCTTCAGGGCAGCAGCAATTCTCTTCAGACCAGTGACTCTCAGCATTACAGAAGTCCCACTACCTCTTCCAAAATCAAGGTGTAACAAGAGTATGTGCTGGCAAATCATCTTTTCCCAGCACAGAACTTAGTGTTGACACCTAAGCCTGTACTGGACTTTGCATCACTGTGGATGGCTGTTGATAGTCGCTATGACCAGGAACTCTTGCTCTTTGTGGTTGCCAAGTTTTGTGGGACAAATTTTTACTGAGTTTATGGACAGATGAAAGCAGCCTCTGAGGGATCAGGGCCAGTGGTTGCTCTGTACAAGATGCTCTCAGAGCTTAGGCTGAGAGAGAAGAAACAGAGAACGTGTATATTTGGGATGGATGTCACAAACTAAAAAAAAAAAAAAAAGCCAATTGAGAAGTAGAGGTGTTACTAGAGAAGCTGTTGGAATAGAAAATTGAGGCATTCAGAGATCTGCCAGCATCAGCAAAAGCCTTGCCCCAGCTGCTGCGCGCACCTAGTGACTTTGGATCAGGTTCTGGAAGGAAATTTCACCAGTTGAAAGAGTCATAAACTTGCCAGGCCCCACGAAAAAACCCCAAAACTGCAAATTATCTTTTACTGACGACCCTTTAGTTGGTTTTAAAAAAAAAAAATCCACCACAACCCCCACAACAACCAAGATTTACTTGTATGAATTGAAATATATATAGTTGTTAATCCCATAATATTTTAGGTTGACGACAGTAAAGACATGTAAATAACCTTTAAGTAGAATGCACTAAAAAATACGAAGAGATATTGACAACTAGCCAACTGTCTGCTGGTTAACACAGGCAGCTAAGGTACGGTAAAAGCAAGACTTAAGTTCTTGTTCTGTAAAACTCAGCAGGGGCACTTGGACTCCATCTTCCACCAGGCTATCTCTGGTTCACTCAATATTTTAATATTCGGAGAAAAGAAGCAGTTCCAAGAGAAGGAACTGGAAGAAAAAAACCAGTCACTATAATAAAAAAAAATACCCAAGGCATTTAGAAATTTATTTCAGTTGCAGCGCAGCCACGTTCTTGCAGTAAGGTGGCAACAAACTGCCTCAAGCAAATCCCTCCATAAACCACTTCCAGGACATTCTGTTCTGCCACAGCGCAGAACAGCTCTTTTTTCCCCAGGACTCCCTGAATTTGCATGGGCTGAGGAAGTATAGCTGCTTTCAGCATCTGTCAAGGTTCAAGCTAGACTACAAGTCTAACTTCTGAACAAGATGGGTATGTCTCCTGCTGTACCCCAGGGAAAAGCGACTCCTCTGCCCCACCTCCTTCCTTGTACTCAGAAAGGGCTCTGGGAGACAGAGTGTATGAAAAACTTGGAAACTGTAAACATTCAATGCCCAAGTTATGCCTAAATACAGCAGACTACTACTGTACCTGTAAAGTAGTAATTTAGATGACAGGCACTTGAAACTGTAAGCAAAGGAAAAAACCACCTATTTTGTTGAAAAGGAACAAGATGCTATTCTTATGCCATCATGCAGTGGTAAGTTCAATAGTTCGTGGAACTGGCAGACCCACCCCTCAATTTAAGTGAAAGTTGCTCTCTTGGTGGAAGATACTTCCTTTAATGCTTTCATACTACGGAATAATTTAATGAATGATCAAAGATACATTTCATAGCCAAGAGGATCTTCCTAACAGTTGAAAGCCTTCGGAGCAGGTTAAGTCTGAGAGACTGTACACTGATCTTCAGGGTTATATCTCTCTACTGAGATCATTAGCCAATAGCCAGTCAAGAGGATGTGACACAAGTAGGAGCTTTGCCAATCACTGTAATCCATCAGAAGTGTCTGTGGAATACGCAGATATAAACTGTATGGTGGTGGGAGACGTACCACCAGCAGAGAAAGAGGAATAAGAGATAGTCTCGTACAGGGCTGTGAGGGGCTTCCTTAGGAACCACCTGAGCAATTTCACTACTGAATTCCTCTGTAAGGAAACAAACCAGAACAGATGCAGGGAAAGACTCCAGAAAGTCTAGAAAGCACCAAACGAAAACCTAACATTTCAGCTTGTTTAGCCTGACAGAACAAAGGCTGAGAAGAACCTACAATTTTGGTCTATGCACACTACAAGGGGAAAAAAACCAAAAAAGCAAAAAAGAGGGGAAGATTCCACTTATGCTACAACTGCATGTGAAGAAGTGCGTAAGATCGGTGTTAGTAATACACAGGTATGTATCGGCAGTAGCTTAACAAGGTATTTAGCACGGCAGCAGAGTTAAGGCAGGTATCAAAAGTAGTTAATTTTCAGAGAAAAGAGGGTTCTTTTAGACTCAAATTTGCTTAGGAAAAGAATTATGTGTGCACCTCCTTTTGTAGCGTAAGAAGCCTGGTAAATAGTTAGGTCCTTTCACTACTGTTTATATCCCTAAAACAGGAGCACTTGTAAACATTTAGAAGACCCTAATCAGGCGAAGCTTACAGACATGGTTCCAACCAAATACGTTTGTAAAAACAAGTTCCACAGCAATACATTTAAAGGATAATAAAATATGGCAACTCAGATTTTTGGCAAACATTTTATAATTTTTATATAAAAATCTCAGTAAGAAACCAAGAAGAATATCTGACGGAAACATCTGCCTTACAACAAGTTCAAAAAAACTTCACAAATGAAAAAGAGGAAAAACAAAAAAAAAAAAAAGAGGAAAAAACCTGAAAATTCCACCCCCACCCCAATCCTTTTTAATTATAAACCAGAATATCAACAAAACACTTAAAATAATCTCAGATTGTTTGGCAACTCATCACATCATAACAAGAGACACATTTGATCATAAGAAAAGTTTAACTTTATATACAACTTCACTTGAACATTTGCTCTTACCAGAGTTAATATACATTAAAAAAAGATTCTGGCAATAATACCAGGTTCTATTTTTAATACCTGTGTATAAAATGTAACATAAAATGCTGAAGCTCTATATCGTTAGAAGAAGTGACATTTGATTTCAATGGGTCCCTCTGTTGAAAAAGACAAATACTGAAAGAACAGGTGTTTAACTGAAAAAAAACAGAACAAAACCCAACCTGTTTCACTTCAGGGTACAGCTGGCTGAGTGTGAATAAATCTAACCTAATACTATTTATTTCTTGAGGCTGGTAGTAAATTTGTAAGTGAAAATATAATCTAGTAAGATTACATTTTAAATTTTATACTTTGTCACAAATGTGAACCGAAAGGAGCCAGGTCCCCTTCACTAAGCTAAACTACTTTAACGCATGCGAGAAAAATACCAACTGTCTGAGTGTGTTTTAGGGAACTGCAGGGTTTTTTAGACAGCCCTGGGGGAGTGGTGGGAGTTTTCTACTGACATCTGCATAGAATGTGAAATACATAATTAAAAACCCCTAAGGTATATACTAAAGTTTACAGACCAATGCTTTCCATATAATAAATAAAATGTCCATCATTGATTAGATTCATACACAGAGTAAAATACAACCTATTTTTACAAGTTTATATACAAAGTGTATTAGTAGGCCCAGGGGTACCTCATGGGTTGGAAGCATCTGCATTAGCATGTCACATTGGGAAACCCCAACTTTCCAAGTCAGTGACAAAATATATAACTACTTTGTTTTTCATTCAGGTACAAAGTAAACTTATTTTTCATCTGAAATAAATGTACATAATATTCTGTATAAACAATAGTTTATAAAGCTGTTTAAAATGTAACTTAAAAGTAATGCATTGTTTAACTTAGAGCTCTGAAACAAGCACGTGCAAATCCCTTTGCTTTAAAAAAAAAAATAGAAGCAGATTTTTTTTTTCTTTTGACTCCTCCATGAACAGAACTAGCTGGTAAAGATTATCGTTTTGCTTTCTTTACTTGTGTCTCCTCTGTTTTCTGCTGGCCTTTTCGACGTACCACCGTCGGGCTGTCTTCCCTTTTACGCTTGGTAGACTGCACCTTTAACCTGAAAAGCATTATTAATAATTATTTTAACAATGGAAGGACCTGTAAAACAAAAATCCTGTTTAGAGGATGGACCTTAATTGTCCATCTCTGATGAATTACCAGGATATATTACTTAAAAGCCTACTACTAAAACACTATATACCACCACAGACCATAGGGCGACCTTGCACAGTCGCATCACTTCTTATCAGGGTACTGCACACTAACTCTCTCGGAGGGTGCTCCATATGGAGAATCTGGGGCTAGAGCTCTTCTCCATCACCTTCTTTCTTGTGGATTATAACAGACTATAACGAACTACATTATCTTGTACCCCATCTCACAAAGACAGAAGAATAGCAATAGTGGCTGAAGTCTCTCTCACATACAGAGGCAGTACGTACCCTTATCTCTATTTAAGCATCCGTACACAGGCCCACATTTCAGCTGCAACTGATGGTAAGTGTGGTCATTCAGAACCATGGCCACTCGGAACCATGCAAAGCGATTAGCACGAGGTGAGCTGTGACAGATGATCATTGCATGAAACACGTGTTCCTGAAGTTCAGTTTGAAGACTGCCACATTTCAGAGTGGATGAGAACTAAATGTATTTGGCATATAACCCATTTTACAGGTAAACTGCAAGATAAATAGCAACTGTACATAATATTTATTATTCCCTTGGGATTTTACATTGTGATCTCAACTTTCAAAATTAAAAAGTGTACCAGGGAAGGAGGGAAAGGGAAATATTTTCAGAACTTGATATAAGGACTCTCAGAGTTTCTTCTCTTTAATCAGCTGATCTTAAAAAGAACTTTGAAGCATTAGAATCATGTCATCATATGTTGTTTTAACCTGAACTACAGCTGCTCTTCCCCCCATTCAGTAAAGAATCACAGCTCAAGTTAAAATACTGCATTAACAGCATTTTCAGACTTTCCCAAGAGGTTTCTGACGATGGAAAGAAAAAAAATTCTAGTCTTCCAAATGTTAAAGAAAGGAAGAAAAAGCAAAAAACGTAAACAGAAGAAAATCCTTTAAAAGCTTTTATATATCACAAGAGAACAGAACAGAGCAAAGCTAGACTGCTGTTCAGATTTTGAAGCAGTATATTACATATAAGGAAAGGATTAATGTAGTGGCTTCCAAAACAAATAATGGAAGTGGATTCAACTTTAACACTTACTGTGTCAATGGAGGAGATTTATTGATTTTAGTATCACTTGGAGATCTTTTTTTTGCTGCTATGTTCTGCCGTTTTCTAGGAGAAACTGAACTTGGACTGCTGCCTTTAGAAGTTGCACGAGTGGTTGGCTTGCTGGGCTGCTTTCTGTAATATAAAAGAATGATGAATGTATATATAACAAAATACTTTTACCAAGTCACTTTCTTCTTGCATTCCAAGTGCAAAAAATTAAGACTGAAGAGTATTTGCAACAAGCAAATCAAAGTTGCCAAAAGAAACAGTGGAAAAAAAATATTTGCATGCTTTGAGACACAAACTGCAATGTCAAGTTGTGTATTTTCCTATTAAATGTAGAACCAAAAGGCTACTTTACTGACAATGTTTAATATTTAACTAAAATAAAAGTCCTCATTCCAAACCTGCAATAATTCTGGTACACAAGTGTCCAGGTTTGAAAAATAGCTTGTAGTACCAGCAGAAGAACAAAAGAAGCAAAGCCAAACAGGTTGCTGAAAAGAGAAACTGCTTGTCCAGTGTACAGAAAGAACTCATACTAGCTTCAGTATCGACCAGTTCAGAAACTTGAGAAACTGGTCACTGGTGATCAACTTCAGTTTGAAAAACAGGGTACAGAAGTCAGAAGACCTGATAATCCAACAATGCTGAAGATGAAGCAGCCGCCCCTTCCACAGAGTTTTTCCCAAATGCTACTTATAAAATGCAGACTGTAGCACCTTAAGATACGATGCTTCGTTACAGTCAAGAGCTAGAAAGATAGTATTGGAAATGTGAGCACAAAACCAAACACACACATCTATAAATAAAAAAAAGTAGCTGTTTCCACAGGCAATCAGAGTGAAAACACTAATATCTAAACTTTCATTACAGTTTTAGACTTAAGATTTATGTGAGACTAAAGAAAGTTCCTTTGCCTTTACCAAAACAAAGCTGTTTTCTGCGAAGTGGCACAGGTACACCTTCACAGTTCATACATAACCACTGTCTGATTCAGCTCTGAAGTTATGAATTCAAGCGCCTACTGTGAACAGTGCTTCAAATAAGCCCCAAAGGCTAAAAATATGACATCCTCAGGATGAAGTAAATCCACTGAATTTACAGAAATCTCACCATGAACATAAAAACAAAGCCCGGACTCAATTCTCTTCTGGAGGGCAGCAACATAAATTAAAACTTTCCAAAGCTGCTAACTTACTTTGTTACCACAACAAAGTCAAGAGGAGGAGCTCTGCTATAACTCAGTTTGCCTAGAAAAAGGCAGACCTATGCAACGGGAGATGAAGAATGGCTTCTTGGAAACAGAACTCTTGTAATCACACTAGTCCTTTGCAGTAAGATTGCTTTCTGAGCTTTCACATTACCATACTAGAAAATAAATCCTCCTGTGCTGGAGATTCACCTATTTAACTTGAATAATATTTGGAAAAAGACAGACATGAAAAATTACATTATCACCTTGTTCCAACTCTAAATATCAAATGGCAAGTCAGAGGACCCATATACCATTCTGAACTAAGTGCCCTTAGACACAGTTTCTGAGACATCACTAGAACGACAACTGTCAGTAGGATCAATTCTTACCTTCTGCATACTCGAGTCTGTCTTTTGAGACTCTAACAGTTTCCCCACTTCCCCACCTCCCCTTTTGTCTCTTCATCCCTAGAAGAGTGGTACTATAATTTGAACCAGAATTATTTGGGAAGCTTTCATCAATTTAAAAATTAAAACACCCCTGCTACCCGCACCCCTCCCCCCAACCAACAAAACACCCCAAACAAACCCCGCAACCAAGAACATAGTAAAAATCCTGCTATTGGTGTGTCTACAGACAGTTACCTTTGAGCCTCTAATCTTGTGGCTGATCTAGTTGTGGCCCCAGAATGTGCTTCATCATCTTCCTCGCCATCATCTTCCTCACCTTCCTCCTGCTCTTTTAGTTCGTCTTCGTTCTGACGTTTTCTTTCTGGCTCTGGTGTTTCTGTCCATGTAAAATTTTACACATGTGCTATAAATTTCCAAAAGCTCTCCAAAACGATATGGACACTTAGTTTAGAAAACCTATTCTATTCACAAATCCCATTTTAAGTAAGTAATTTTCCATCTCCTTTATGCTTCAACATTTTTTAATTCACACTTGTTTGACTTAATCTTGCTAACACATTCACCATAGTTTACTTATGCAGCTCATAGCCAGAATTCATAGAAAATTCATGAGGCTTTATAGAAGCATCTGGGATGTAGCATTTCTGACATGAGATTACAGCAATTTGCACATATTTACATAATATTTACACCAGCTGTAACTCAATGATTTTTCCCCAAGAAAGGGAAATTGAATAAAGCTTATCTTGTTGCTATTAGTAAACAGAAAGGCGCAGTAATATCTTCTCATTCTGTTAGAAGCAGCACAGTTTCATGTTTTTACCAGTTTCCTCCGACTGAATCAGAGAACGCTTGGGCTTTCTTCCCCTCTTACGCACAATCACTTCTGCTTTCTCAGCTTCACCTTCCTGAAAAAATGAAATGGAAGCAAGTAATGCAAGAACAATTTAATTTAAATAGAAGACTGATGTTTTTCAGTACATACTGCTTATAAACTTACAAATTAAAATGGTTGCACTTACATTTGTTGTTTCTTTCTTATTAGATAAGTCTGTACCTAAAAAGAAAGGAACGAACAAAACTTAATCCTGAACTTCAAATCTTTTGCCAATCAGTTTAAAAAGGAGTTCTTTCAAACTCTGTCAACTGCCTAAACATCACAGAAGCTCAGAAAACGTTTAAAGTCTCTATCTAATTTAGAATATGCCTCTGTTGTATTTTGTTATATACAGAGACTGGGACAATGATTAATTTTTTTTAAGTAGTAAGGCTTTACATGACTGACATTATTTACTGCCTTGTTGCATATGCTGTTTTGTTTTAATGGAGAAGCAAAAGTTACCCCTTTTATCTACTGTCAACCAATTACAGAATCACAGAAAAATTTAGCTTGGAAGGGGCCTCTGGAGGTCATACAGTCCAACCTCCTGTTCAAAGCATGGCTAAATTAATTGGTCTCATCATACTGCTCAAGATCTTGTTCAATCCAATTGTGAAAGTCTCCAAGAACACGGTCCCTCCAGGCAATCTATTCTAGTGCTTAAATATGCCAGTGGTGAAGCACCAAGACAGCCATAGCTCAAAAAGATGGTATTTAAAACCTGTCTAATACCTAGTATGCAAATTATGTGACTTTCCCTGTGAAAGCAATGCAAACCACCATCGTTAAACCAATAGAACAAACAAAAGAATGTCAGTGCAACTGACCAAAAATAGATCTCAAAGAGCAGAAACATATTCTAAAATTCGCACACAAGTTTTCTGGAGTTCCTTTGTTAAGGTTACAGGAAAATATTTTACACAAAAGTAAGTGAAATAGAACATCAAGATGTTTAACTATTCAATAAAGAAATGCAATGAAATTGCACTGTAGGTATTTTACACAAAATAAGTCTAACACAGAACTAACATGTCTTAGTTCTGTTGTGTTTAAAAGACAACATACTTCAAAATTCTGGTATGTTTTTGTCAAATTTATAGCAAAATGTCTTTTGATTGAAGAACACTCCACATAAGTACAAGACACGCATTTCTTAAGCGATAGAACTCTCTTTAGGATGTGAAAATGGAGTACTTTTGCCTCAAGTATAAAAATAGTAAGCTATCATATTTAAAAATCTTACTAACTTTACAGCAGCAACCGCTCATAAATGCAAAATAATTTTAGTTTCAGTGTTACAGGAGGATGCTGCCTTCGGAAACCAGGTGTCTCTTAACTTCACGAGTTGTACTGACTGAAAACAAACCCTCTGCTTCCCACTCTACATGCGACTCTGTCCCTATCACAAACCCTTGTGCAGAACACCCCAAAATTGCCAGAATAAGTGATCTGCACAGAGTGATTCCACTTTGTTTTCACTGCCAGAGGTTTTTAACCCCTTTTGTCACATGAATGCTAACAGATGATGAGAAGTTTACCAGGATATTTCATTTACTTTATACACTCTTCCTGATACCCCTGTGACATCAGCAGCCTTTTACCTGGAAAATGAAATGTTACTTAACACATTAAATCAAGTATACAGTCAGGTGTCTGTCCTTTTGAATAAAAGCGAACCAGAATGCACTTCTACACCCTTCTTGCATTCTTGTCTGTTCTCTTTGCAGCTGACAGAAACCAAGTACCACACAACCAGCTAGCCCTCCAGAGACAATCCTGAAGCATATGGATTAAATCTGACAAATGCAGAGAAAATAGGAAATAGTCCATATGTGCACTGCCACCAGATTAGTATCTCTAAAATCTAAACTTTCGAAAACTCCAGAAGATTTGTTTTGAAGACTTGTTTCTCGGATTTGTTGCATTAATGTTTGTATTTGTTTACAAACCATATTTTAACCTGCCTTTCAGGTTCATCTGCTTCTTGAATGGATTTGAAATCTGCTCTATGAATAGCCATAATTAAGATGACATATATAAACAACTAGTGCAGTTCAGACTCCATATGCACAAAAAAATTTACACCATCTAAAATTCAAAGTTTGACTTACAAATCACAGATGTCTGAATAGGAAAGAAATAGAAAAGTATCTCACTTTGACCTTAGTTTGAAGCACTAAAATTACATTTCTGAGTGAAGTTAAGCGATCATCTAAAGATCTTACAGCAGTTGTGAAAGGGAAAATAACTATCCCCTCAAGCTACCACTAAGCTCTTTAGACACATACCCACAGATAATCCAATTAACCGAACAAAATTCGACCTTTTTTCCTACATGTATTTTAAAACAGCTAATGTACTAAGTGTGATTGATAGTTACTGTATGAAAGAAAACAAGCAGAAATGGAAATCAGTCACTAAGAACTAGTTTGATGGGGTACCTACCCCGCCTCTGAACCTCTGCCATATGCCTATCCACACAAACAAATTATCCAGTATGTTCTGCAATGCATTATTCAGCACTTAACAGTGCTGCTGCATCTTTGAAATAAGTTCTTATCACACCGCTCTATTTTTAAATAAAAAGCCACAGTAGGAATTAGGGACAAGACTTTGCTGTTCTGTTTACTCAGATGTTTTCACACACTGATAACACCGACTGCCGAGGATAGGGTTTAGAAAGGACCCATGTGATTTTCTTGAAAACTCTCTTCTATTTCTTCCATCTTTTGTTTCATTTGTTAAAGCAGGTATCATTTGCTTACCTGTTTGAGGTGTTTTTCGACTTGCAAAGATAGGAAGCTGCAGCTGAAATAAAAAAAGTGGACTTTTTAATTTTGAGAAAAATCAGAAAAATCCAGGATTGTATTACATAGAAAGTTGATCCCATTCATAGTAGAATATATCAGCAAATCTAGAAAGTATGAACATTCTAATGAGAAAACAGGAAGCTTGCACTGACTTTAACAGCTGCATGCATTTTCTCATTTATGATAAGTATTTGAAAGGAGTCAAATCAGCCCATAAAGAAATCATAGCAGTTTCAGTAACCTAGCTGACACTGAAGTCATTGCAATAAAAGACAAAGTTAAAAGAAGTTTCAAATACATTTCTGAAGACAATGTAGCAACGAAAAAAGGTTAGTGCCGTCATCATACGTCATCAACGCATACAGATTTGGAGTATTCCAAGTCACCAGAATTCTGTATTTACTCATCTCCTAAAATGACTGTCCAAAAAAAATCCAGTCGCGTTCATCACTGAGCGACTACCCTGGGATGTCTATGCTTCCTGAGAAGCAGCAACATGCTCTCAAAGCAGCCTAGGGGAAACTGCCATGCAAAGATCATCTCTCACCTTACAAAACCATTATCTCAGATGGAGGGCAGATACTGCTCCTCCTGGAGCCAGCCTGTAACTGACTGCACACTAATTAGTCATCACTAGGAGGTACAAGATCTTTAAAATAGCAGAACTAGAACAAGATGATTCTGTTCCAGTACTGAGGGTGCCAAGATGTATGTATTTCTGAGGGGGGTTTTGAAATTAGTTTTAATTCTTATTTGGAAAAAAACGAAACTAAACCCCAACCCAAAACACCCTAAACAAACCCCCCTCCCCCCAAAAAAACCCAAACCCCCAAACACAACGTACCAAAACCCACAACAGTTCAAATTACATTGAGTTCATAGTGGCAGAGGGAAACCTCATTAGGAAAGATTAGGAATTCTGAAACAAATCTCCACCCAACTTGTGGAAGGAACAGGACTCAAAGGGCTGCCAGAAATGTTCAGAGACAGAACAAGCAGGGACAAGAACTACTATCAACAGCCACGGTAAACTCCTAAGACTTCTGACACGCATGTCGGCTGGCACCTCACCAGGACAGCAGGCAGAAAATGTGAGTTTCAATACATCTTCGTTTTTAAAATCACCTCTTTTCAGTGCAATAACGTTGATTTTGACATACAGGAATTCTCAAGAGAGATTTCCACCAGAATAAATTCAGCTAGTCATATCCCACAAATATGATCCACTACTATACTACCCTGTGTTGTAATACAACAGGATTGCAGAAACACTCCCAGTAGAATACCTCTCCTTAGCATGAATGAACTTCACAGGGGTTAAGAAATTACAATATTGCTGAGCTTCAAAAGACAGAGCTCTTACGTTACTAACCAGCATGCCTCTATCTTTCAAATGATCTACACACATTGTAATATAGATAATACAACCGCATTGTAATCTGTATTTACAAATACTAGGAGTTACTATGAGCCATTATTATGATAGGATCAGTAAAAGGGAAAAAAAATCTCAAGTTTTCTGAACAGCCACCCCTGACCTTCAGGCCAAAATTACTCTCAGCACAAATTAAAAGACATGTGCACACAACCAGAATTTCACCCTGTGTACAAGTACATTGCTAGCCACTGTAACACTTAGATATGTATTCAGTGTGTTGTTCTAAGTTTGATCCTGTTAGGTTTTTTGCTGTATTACAAATTAATAGTATGCTTTGCTTACAAAGTTAAGCTGTACTAGGAGATACTATGAATAGTTTTTTGTTTGCTTAGACTGAATTCAATTACCAAGTTTTCCATAAGATATTTCTGAAGTAGTTAACTGTTAAACAGATAAATGGCTCTTGAATTACTTTGCTTAAATGCACCCAAACAAAATAAAGGCACTTACATTCCCAGTGCTCATATCAGCTTTTGACTCCCCACCTGAGGGAAGAAATATGAATTCAGAACTTGAATGTCACTATTTTCATTGCTTTCCCACACAGATATTATGAAGTACCTACCACCAGGCTGTACAGCTTCAAGAGGGTATTTACGAGGCCGTCCCCTTTTCCGCTTCACTACTACAGGCTGATTTTCCTATTACGAGTAAAGGACAAAAATATTTTAGTTACTGTAATTGACATTTAGCATTTGAACAATATTACACAAAGATTGCTGCTAACTTCATAATGTGATAAAGGCAGAAATAGAGTTCGTCAGGTTAAACAAATATAGATGAGGCAGGTTTCCTAGGAGAGACACTGCCTGTTACGAAATTCATTGATACAGCTGAAAAGAAACAAGGTGACTCAATTACACAAAATTCTCTGTGGCTGACCTCAGGCACAAAGCCTGCCTCAAAACACAGTGCCTTCTGCCCCTTCTCCCCAACAACTCTATCACTTGGTCTCACAAATGCTGCTGGCTTACCCAATGTATCCCACCACATCTTCTCAGTCTTAGAAGAACTCCAAACTCCGTTACCTTGTGAGCCCTCCTTCCCAATGCCGTATAGCACAGGCTACATCTTATAATGCTTGAAGAAATGCTATTGAACAGTCAATATCCTGATTATCCCAATATATGGATCAGTGATAGTGTTTATATAAACAGGGCCTTTAGTAAAAAAGGCCCCTTACCTTGAAGTTTAAGCTTTGAAAGACAACTTTCAATAATGAATATGATCAGATGTTCAGATTACAAAGGCCCCCAATCTCAGATCACAAGATCCCCCAAAACAGACTCTCTCATATTTACAAGGAAACAAGTTATGTGCCTCATTCAGCATTTACTGAAGTCTAAGCAATGTTTCTCCCTGCAATAGATCTTAGTGACTCAAGCCTTGAGTGAACAAAATTTAAAAAATAAGTTTTCTTCCACTTCCAAATCAGAGGCAAAAAAGAAAATGACAAAATGTAATGTCTTTGAGAACTGTGTCCATTTTCAGGGGCCAGCAGCAATTTTGTTCTCTAAGGTTCAGACATCTTACAACCACCACTGTAGAATATCATGAGTATATGGCTAAAAGATACATAAAAGAGTTCTTAAAATTGTTGAGTGATAGTATTTTTGTAAACCCAAGTCATATTTGCTAGTGACTAAACTGTGCGCATCTCAAAAGTTTTTCAGGAAACTTTATTTCTATACAATGCAACTCTACACAATTGCTTTCCATACATTTTATAAGTATTATGAAATGTATGAAGTATTAAAGGTATTAAGTGTACTTCAATAATCAGCCACTAACATCTTATGATCTGTGAATTTATACTTTGTGACACAGAACTACATGAGTCTTCAGTATTTTACAGTACTGGACATAAATTTTCAGAGGTATTTCTATATTTTAACATTGCAGTCAACAAAATACAATGATGAAGTATTTATTTTGAGTGTGAACCTGCATTATCTCAGTTAGCTAACAAGAATGAGCCAACACTCACCTCTGGAGCGTTTTCATTTGATTCTAGACCGTGCTTTTCCTTTTCAGACATATCCTGCTCAATGGAAAATTCATCTTCACACACACACCAAAAAAAAAAAAAAAAAGATAAACTGTACACCCTTGTTTTATTGTCAAAGGTACAAGCCACAACCTCTGCACTAAAGGCATTATTTCATTCCGTAGCCCAAAATTCCCTAAAAATACCCATCAGAAATTAACACTATTTGCCTTGTACCCACAATAGATTGGTTTGCCAGAATGTTTCCCTAAAACAAGAGAAGTTAGACGGGTCTTCTAAGTTAGGGTAAAAACACAAGCTCAAGAGTGTGATCCACTGTAAAATGGTAAGATAAATACACGCTACTATTAGATTTTCCCCCACATTTCATGAAATGGGAAGCTGAGGATACAAGCTCATTGCAGAACTTGTCAACGTGTTCACTGGAGAGACAAAACTATCAGGGAAGATGTTCCGCTCACACAAAGACAGACTGAAGTTACATCAAAGCCAGTATCAATACTGTGGACACACCATCTTTTGTTATTTATTTTAGTAAGTCAGCTACAACAGTACACCTTGTGCACT
>NW_010398328.1:0-18035 GCF_000710305.1 Buceros rhinoceros silvestris | reverse complement strand
ACTCTTTCCTGGTTGGTTTCTCAACAGAAACAAACAGGACTGATTTTGATAGTGAACATGTAATGCTTTCTGGAAGAACACCACTTATTTGCAGTAAGAGTTAGGAAAAGTTCTTCTTGTCACATACCCCAGTCATGCTATTTCCTTATCTACCTGTTTATTTGCAATTAGCTTTCCTACCCGAGGTACATACTGAAGCAATAGATGGGTGATAGCACAGCAGAAAAATAAATCTGTGCTCACCATTAAAGAAACCAGGATGAATGCATTATTTTATAGTGGTGATAGAACAGACAGCAGCTAGAGAATATGTTCAAGTGTTTGCTGGGATCAGCATTGCTGGACTCAAATTGGAACCAAGTTCCTAATTTCTCTCAGAATCATTGAAAAAATGGAAAGAAACTAGCATGCAGTATGCATTCAGAAAATTGTCCAGAATGGGCAGGTTCATTACCTTTTTCTTCCACAGTACCTTGAGGAGGTGTACGCTTTACATCAATTTCTTTGGACACTTCTGCTGCATCACCCGAAGTAACTTCCTACATTATTTTGAAATGACAAAAAAAAGAGCATCTTACTACAAATTAAAAATATTTTCCAGTTACTTATAAGAAAATATACACTGCTTGTGTATATTGTACTTGTATATTTTCATATACACAATAGTTATTTTGTTCATCAAGATTTTGTAATATTTCTTAAAAACTTTGATGCTGAGAAGCTTCATCAAAATCAACGGGTGAGTTAGTCCCAAATATTCGGCAGCTACTATTAAAAAGAAAACCTATTTTGCCCTTAATTCCTATTTTGACTTAGAAGGGATCAGTCAAACCCAGAACTCAGGTGAAGTCTGACACCCTTTTGCAGATCTCAGATCAGTATGACCATGAAGATGCTGAACTGACTGGAGAGCTGGGATTCAGCAATGATCCATGTGATCCCAAGGTCCTAATCACTGTGCAAATACGGTCCACTACACTTCAAAGGGATTCAGGTGCTGTGCATGACAACACAGACTCAAGACAATGAAAAGTACTTTACAATTAATAATGAAAATGCCTCCCAAAATAAACTGCTACAGAAATAAAAACTTAAGACTTCCATCTTATTTACATTACAACTGCAGAACATAAAAAACCCCTGTTCTTGAAATTACCTTGATGTTATCAGCTTTCATTTTGGAACACTGACTTGGGTCATCATCTTTTCTCACATCCTGAGCAATCAACTGATTGCCTGCAAAAACAAACAAGAGTTCAAGTGTTAAAGAAGTGCCTTCTGCACTTGCCAGATTTTGATGCCACTTTTATATCAGCTCATCATTAGTGCAATCCAAAAGATTCCGAAAAGCAGCACCTTATTTACAAAAATATGAACAGAAGGTTATGCTATCCTCTCTTTGAAAAGGGAAGACAAAACCATTGCAAAAAAGAATTCCACGTTTCTTGTATGTTATAGGTAGAACTTGGTTTTTTTGCTTGTTTTTAAAGATAAGCTCAAAATTGCAATTTGACAGGTACCACATCAAGAAATAAACCATCAACCTTAACTTCAGCTCAGCAAGAAACAGAAAAAGCAGTTACTGCTGTGTGGGACTCCATAATGAATACAGCATGGCTTCTAATTATTCACTTTATCAAATCAAATTCTTAGAAGCAGAATAAAAGCTGACATTATTAGTTAACCTAATGTATTTTTTTCATTGTTCTGATGCTGAAAAGACAAAAGCAGTTGAAGGCAGAGCATGAATAGATATTGGATAGTCAGTCTCACAAATATTATGTCTAACTCATTCTGAGTTAACTTTATCTAAGCTAGTTAGAAATGTTAATGCCAGAAGGACTGACTTCCTTCTCACTTTTTGCTTCTAGACAGATAAAAGATTACAGCAAAACTAAGTTCTTTTCAATATCACAGAATGAAGCATCCTGCCTCAAAGTCTATTGAATGGCTGTATTTTCCTCTCATCATTGGTTTTCCTCAGCTTTCTATTTCTTCCCTGTGTTTTATTTAAAAAGGATAGAATTAGTAATTATTTTAAAGACTACACAAAAAAAATCTCCTCACTTATGATTGAAAAAGTTATTATAATACCCTTCCAAGCAGTGTAAAACTTGTTACCAGATTTTTATCAAATATATTAAGCGTAATATAAGAAGTTGTTTTGGGAAGAGAAACTACTTCAGAGTTTGGAATTCACCATAATTCATTCTTTCCTCCAAAGTATCGTTTTATGGCCTAATCGCAGTAGAACTTTGTTTTGCAGCAGAGAAAAGCTTTACACAAATTCATGTAGTTCTGTATCACTTACACTTTTCCTTATCCATTGTTCCTGAAGATTTACACTGTATTCCACCAGATCTATGTTCCTCAGTTATCTGTGTATCCAAGTTTTCCACCTACACATAAAACACAAAGAAAGATAACTCCTCACCTTTTCCCATGAAGTTTGTAACTACAAAAAAGGAGAAAGTTTTGCCTACTTGCTACTTTCAAGTACAACGTGCATTAAACTAGAAAGCAGCAGTATTACAAAAGCAATTCATTCCTAGAGCTCAAGTCATGTTACTACTGTTGGACAGCACCATGACAGAACTTCCACCTCACTGTATTTTCAAAATTTCTAATCGATACTTTGAATGAAAAAAGTCTCAGTTTTAAGTAAGCATCCTACTATGTGCTTTAAAAGCAGTTAATCATGGTAATTCACAAAATATTTTTGGATTTAAAAGGACAGTTTCCTACACGCAGGAACAGAAGTACCTCACTAGCACCAGAAATGTGGTCAAACAGCATTACAATACAGTAACAAATAAATTTAAGATTTCTTAAATCTGAGTGGTAAACACATTTTTAAGCTTGTCATCTGTGTTAAATATCTTGCAAAGTGTTTTTTTATGGAACAGAAACATTTGCAACTTTCCCAGTAATCCCTTTTACACTTGTAAGCTCCAAGGATTGTGAAATCACAGTAGCCTGCATTAAAGTAACAGTTTTCTAGTCCTGATCAAAAGCCTCAGGAATAATCCCTATTTTCATGGACTGTTCTCAAGGAGAACAATCAAGCTTCTCTTTTCTGCCAGTTAACAACAGTCTCAAAGTAGTCATAGACTGTGGAACAACAATTCAAGATTTATTTACTTCAAGTTTGAGAGAATAATTAGACATCAACCTACACAGCTGCACAGTCTCAGTATACATAGGCTCTGGATATACAAAAATAGTACTTTCCTTTAGAGAATATTTAATGTAAATAGACGTAAATGCAAGTAGGGAAAAAAAGCAGCACATAGAGAGTAAATTAAAAAAACCAGGAACTTACATGAAAAGTTTCTCTTTCTAAAGCAATATTCCTCTGTAGCAAATCTATTAAAAATAATTACAAAAATAATCAGAAAAGCTAAGCAAGAGTGAAATATCATATTATCCTCTATTTCTCTCTGAAAGCATTGCAGAGTACCTGAAACTGCATAAAACTTAACTTTAAATGTTGGAAATAAGTGACATCCAATCTTCTCTTTAACAATATGTTCAAACAAACAAAAAACCCCCAGAATATGGATTTCTAAAGCATAGGATGAGAATAATTTTATGCCTAAAATACAGGCAATCATGGGGCTGTCGTGTTTGTAATATATGGTAAATTTCACATTTCAAATAGAATTGTAGCACTTGAATGAATCAGAATTTTATCCATCACAACCTTAGATGCAGCCTCATGGGATGAAGTAAAATGCAACCAAAATTATGCTGTAACATTATGCTTCTAGAGAACTAAAGTTTGCATAACTGTACTAGTGAGACCTGCAGTTGATACAGTGCACATAACGAACTGTCCAACTGCTAGGCTCCACTGCATCCTTCTGATAAAGCAGAGCCTTAGCTTTCTGTATCACAAAAATGTGGAAAATAATTATGAATTGTGCTCTGCACTTCTGGAAAAGTTACACAACTTCCACAGCCATTTCATATAGATAAATAAAGAGAATCATAAAGAAGCTACTCTATTGTGTTCTGCAAAATGCTTGAAATCTTATTCATAAAGACACTGAATTAATATTTTAAATAAATAAAAAAAGCTGCTAAAACATTCCATGCAATTTTCCTTTCAGCTACAGTAGGAACATAAAGCTATTATCCAGTAAAACCACTCTATTCTACATATAACTTTAAATATTTTGTAGCTCATTTCTTAAGTCTACATGTTTTAGCAGCAGCTCTTCCACAGCTATACTGTTGCACATCTTTCAACTTTTAAAGCAGTGGCAAACGAAGAGCTAGATCCCACCCACTCAAACAGCAATGATTTGTTTACATTCCAAGGAATCTTGGACTACTAAACTACTGTGTCTGCTGTTCATACACATGACAGGACACACATTTGTCTTTTAAACAACTTCCTTTTACGTATGTTGAGCTTATGTATATATACATATAAGAGATTATTGTGGAGTGGGGGAGAAAAAGAAAAAACTCTCATACTGAGAGCTACAAAGCATTATTCTTCTGTGAGTGTCATACCCAACATGATTTACACAACAAATGGATTTTTGTTAAACATTTTACATTGAACAAGATTATCACAGCTAGTTCAACCTACACATTTTAAATTTGAAGTACTGTCTGTCTGGGTGACTGTGTGGCACAGTTTTTCCACACACTTCAAAGAAATCTCAGCACAGAAAAACTGGTTCAAGTTTTGGATCTGCTGTCCTGAAGAACACATGTTTCTAACCCATTCTCAGGGATTACGTTTTCTTGCTTGTGAGCAGAGCACGTCTCTTACCACTCAGATGAATCTACATCCCACCATGTGAATTTGACCTACCCCAGGAATAAAAATGAATCCAAAGTTTTGTAGCAATGCTCACCTTATTCTTATTTTTGTCTTCTATTTGGCAAATGGTTATTTTGGCATGCACATCTAAAAATTCACAGGTGAGCTTAATAGTAGGTCTGTTCATAGTGTTTAGGCTTTTCACTGCAACTTTTCGTAAGAAGAAATGCATCTTTAACCTCTTTGAACTCTATATGCAGCAGTATCACTGGTACCTCTTGGAATTCACTTGAGATTGGCTTGTTACGCCATTGGCTGAGGATTAACTCTCATCTGGTTGTGTTATAAACATATTTGTAATGTATCTGGAGCACGAAATCCATCAAGATGGGAACAAAGCAGGGGTTTGTTTCTGCTTTATCGGGAAAGCCAAACAATTGCAACCATTTTAAAATAATGGGGTTTTGGGAAACAGGGCTTTTTTTTTTGTCCTATTGAAGATGAATTTAATATGTAGAAAAGGAATTATTGCACACAGATCAAAGTTGACTAATGAAGAATTCTAGCTAGGTGATTACTTGTAACTACTCTTCAAATTCAGTGGATGGCCAGAAATATTTTAATATTCTGGAGAGCAAGAAAGGGAAAAAAAAAAAACCTTTCTGTTAAACCTCTGTGACTTAAGTCATATTAATACTTATTCTTGTCATATCATCTTTCCCGGACAAAAGTTTTTCTGTATTTATTGATTCTAAATAAAACATTAGCAGTCTACTTTTTAAAAATCCTAAATGCTTTCCACCCTTCTTTCAGCATATCACATTGGAAGGAAAAGCTGACCTTCCTTTCCCACAAACCAAATGCAAAGCCATGTAAGCTTCTAGAAACACTTCAAGAAGATTTCTGCAAGCTTTCCTTCAATCCCTCTATACATAGCATATATCATATCTACAACCCTCCCATCATAGATAACATTCAAATCGGTATGAAGAGTAAGTCGCTATCAGTATAAAAATCACCTTTTTGAAACTCTTTAGCATGAAGATCCACACATCCCTCTTCACTTTTCGGACTTCCAAGCCATTGTGGCTAAACACAAAATCAAAAGAAGCAAAAAAATATTGCAGACATCCAGAACAAGCATGTTTCACTCCCTTCCCTCACGATGCACACTGTCTTACTGTGATCTATAGAAATCTTCAGAAGCTTTCTTACTAAGACAGCAGTACAAATATTAATAAGGAACACCAGCAGAGCTAAGTCACATTACTGTCAAACGGTACAGTGCCTACCTTGACCTTAAGGGTTAACACTGGTACCAGAGATTACTTTAACTCAAAAGGAATCTCAGGAAGTCAAGGTGCAACACCTACTAAGATGAGTTCCAAATACAAGCAACATTCTAGAAATGTTCACATATACAGAAAAGTAGGTATCTGCAATGCATAACAAGGTACAGTGAACTCTTCTCAACTTGTTTTTTTTCTAAACTATTTTCAAGTTGCAGATTGGCTATATGATACTGATAGATATATAATACATATGTAGCTAAGCGTACTCAAGTCAGATCTGGACATTGCAAACTCAGATACAGCACCATGTGAACATGGCTATACTGACTCTGGGACCATCTTATGCTGGCAAACAGTACAGCTGTTTGGAGGTGAAACTCAAATCAATAAATCCCACCAAACTGGAGATGACTTGGATTTTCCTGAAGTGCATCCCAGGCATCAAAATCTTGGTGCAGAAATACTCAGCTGGTCTGCCCTGGAGCTGCAGCCAATAGCCCTGTGCAGATCCACCTTTTTATAGATGCTTGGGAGTCTCTGAACACATTCTCCCTCAAAATGCTTATTATCAGAGTTTGGCAAGATTAGAATACACAGATGCAGTCCTGCATCTGAATGAAGAATTAACACATTTGGAATCCTATTATGGAACACAGCACAAACACATGAACAGACAAGCTCAACTTTGTTCTTACACAAGCTATAGGTGACCATGAGCTCCACCACCCTGGATTATCTAGGATGCTCTAACTCTTCTATTACAGCAGGCTGTGACTATCACAGCACAGAACAGCAGCAAATGTTCTTGAAGCACACAGACACAATGGGCAAGTGTGAAGACTGGCAAGAAAGCGATACAGTGAAATGAAGGGCAGTGTATGTTTACTATTTTGAAGCACTAATGGCTGCCAGCTGTAAGAGCTAAGGCACGTATGACTATTCTACAAGTAGCATCATAAGAGACATGCAGACAGTATGAGCAATTCTAAAAGAAGCATGCTTGTATGTCATGGTCACAGGAGGCACACGGCTGAGGGAGGGAGTTGGTTCTACCACTGAATAACACGAACAGCCCACAATTTAAATGCCAGCTGCTTGGAAAAGTACAGCTGAATAATTTGAAAAATGGCTATTCAAAAGTTTTGAAGTTCAAATGCCATTTTTGCTGCACAAGAATCAAAAGGTATGGTACGAAACCCTAGCAAGATGTATAATTATACACAAAGAAGCATAGTCAAAATTTTCAAAATAACATAAATACCTCATTAGCTCTCAAGTTACTTTCAAATTCTAGTTCTTCTGCCAACTTTGGTAAAGCTGCATTATTGCCTAATGAAATACAAATACATTAAAATGATTAGGTTACATTATGCTGTATTTATCTCATGCTACAGTAGGATGCTATTTCTCAGTACCACCTCATGAACACAGTACATGAATTTAATCCCTTCCTGTAGGCAAAGGAAACAATAGCAAGTCTGTCGCAGCAAACAAACTCAAAAAATTCTAACTTGGCATCTGCAAGAACACAAGTACTTCTGTGTTCCCCTTAAATACAAAAGGACTTGAAAATATGGGCTATCAGGATTTATCACAGCTTATTTATGAATTCTGACTTTGGCTTTTTTTTCTTGCTTTTCCTTTAAAACAAACAAACAAACCAACAGGTTTTCAGACCAAATTCTAAACAGCAAGTTATCTCTGTACTAATGAAAGCAGAGCTAAGAGTTAATACTAAGGATAATACTTTTAAGTGACAATTAGCTCTAAATCCGTAGGCTCTAGAATCATAACCACTGAAAAGATCTAATTTCCATAGAGACTGAAAGCTCAATAGCTCCTGTTAATGTAATTTCAGGAAATCTTAAAACCCCACCCATTTCATTCCCCATGGGAACAACTGTACGCTTAAAACATCTGAAAAACAGGCCATGCAGACAGCATCTTCATATGACTTCTACAGCTTTTTAGGACGCCTATTTCAGATGCCTGTTTATGCAGCTTTTCCTAAACGAAAAGAAATAGTTATAACATGACAACTCATCAATGACACATGTGAAGTGCTTAAATTGTGGTTGTGGTCCAGAGAATAAGACAACCATTACCACCAATACTTAAGAGAAGTTACACCAACAGACAACAAGGATTCAGCAGAGCACCAAGGCAGACACCTTAGGGTAGCAGTTTACATTTTCACAGCTCATGTCTGTCTCTTGTATAAATACTGAATAACATTTTTCCAGTTTACCAGATCATTCCTTGACAAATTCCTAAGATCCTAAAACCTGCAGAGTGAGCCTTCTCACTCCAAATCTCAACAAAACTGGAGAATAAAGCCAGCCTTTGAGAAAGAGGACCTAAACTCACATTGTAAATCGTCATTTGAAATAATGGCAAAGACAGACATGAGAAGGAAAAGGTTTTAAAAGTAGTACTTGATTGTCATCATCATGCCACTTGGGTATAAAACAAGACAAGCAGATTTTTCTGCTGTTTTTCTACAGTTTAATTTCTCCAAAATTTATAATAATTTTTTTATAATCTTTACTTCATTATGGGATCTACAGTATTTATTAATTTTCATAAACTTGGTGCTTCAAATACTCCAGAGGGTCAAAGACGAGAAAGGCTCAAAGCAGCAGGATGTTCATTGTATGGTATTTAAGGAACTAACAAACGTGCAAGTTCATTTCAAATGTTAGCTCCCAGAAAAATGGATCTGGAAATAAAACATGATATCCTTAATGTCATACACAGTCGTAACTTACCATCACTGCTCTCTTAAAATGCCTATTTGTAACACAAAGAAGGACCATTTCAAGTATATTCATAACACAAAATTCAGCATAAGAGAGCAGATGTGAATATGACTGTTAAAAAACCACGCAGAGAAAATCTGCAGTTATGATTAAGGATGCCCACTCTTAACCTTCAAAATTACTAAGATACCTTTTTAAAATGTTGAACATGTTTAAATGAAATGCATCCTCACTCCTATAGAAGCATTTCAGAATTTCAAAACACGTTATTAACAAAAGCCATCTACAATTATCACCCCTTGCAAACCACTTCATATGTTAGCTCACAATTTTAAGTCAACGTATTTTGATAACTTTTTTGCACTCTAATAACATTTAATTCTTTTCCAACATACCTCAGATCATTGCATTCAGTCACTCTTATACTCCAAGAATCACATACTTAAATATTTGTTACTAATTCTTAAATACATTATTTTGCAACCAGTAAAGAAATTAAGTATGTTTGAACAGTGTAAGCTATTTCTGATTAGAATAATGGTAAAATGCATTTATTTATGGATAGCTTATAAACTGAGGAGTTAAAAAGAAGAAAATAAATCCTCACCTGAATTAAAGGTTGCATTACTTTTTTGAAAAGTAACTTCAATTCCAGTATCATCTATTTTGACCAAGTTCGTTTTGTCATCACTGCCATATAGTTCTTCCACACGCAAAGGCAAGCCACTTTCCCCCCCTAATTCTGCTTCTACTGTCACTTCACCATGGTTGGTATTTACAGTCCCTTCATTTGCAGTCACTAAGGAAAAAGCCTGTGCCTTAGGCAGGGGAGTCCTTATTTCAGAAAAGTTACTTTCTAAAAGCAAGTCTGAGTTAAATTTATAGTTTACATTCCTTAGAGTTTCACACTCTGCTGCTGCTGAAATCACAGAAGAGAGTTCTGATGTAACATTCTCATGCGAAACATCTTCAGCTCGCTCATCATCCTCGCTTGCCTCTGAGGAAGGACTTGGACTCGCAGCAGTCTCTGTACTAATCTCCACACAAAGAGCTTCATCTACACTCATGAGGTTCACCGGGTTTTCATCTGTTTCTGTGATTTCTCTGTCTGCTGTGGTCTGAGATGTTGCTGATTCTCCCCCCACACCACTCTCATGGGTCTCATTCCCTTTACCAATGACAAGCAAAGAATTGTTGCTTTTTTCCAGGCCTGTAGTTGATAGGATGCATTCAATCTGGTTAGCAGCATTAAAGTTTTCCTCAGTTTTGTCTTTTACTTCTGTGCTCTCGGCAGCAAGTTGACTTTCTTCTACGACTGTAAAGGTGAAGAGGCTATCACATTCTTCCATTGTGCTCAGAGTGATCACTGCCCCCTCCTCCTTATCTCCTATACTCGAAGCAGTGTGTTGATCCTCACTGTTAGCGGCAACCCTTAGCACAGGAGCTCCACAGTCTCCCACAAAAATCATAGAGCCTTTGCTTTTTGCATCTGCATTAAAAGCAGCTAGCCCAAACTGTTCATCTACGGTTGCAGTGGTTTCCACAATCTTACAGTCTTCTGATGCATTTGGAGAGATAATGGCATCTTCATCTCCTTCTGCTACAATGAGTTGACTTTCAGCTTGTGGTGCTGCACTGATGAGGACTATCTCACATTCTTCTGCCATACTTGTAGTGATCATAGCAGCTTCATATCTTCCTTCTGTCTGTGAACCACTGAGATTGTTTTCATCTTGCACAGATACGCTAGGCATAGGAGCTTCAAAACACTCTGCTGTACTGGTAGAGATCATTACTGTTTCATTTTTTGACTCTGTGTCTGACACATGTTGAACCGCCTCCTCTGTGACTCCACCTGACATTAGGATTACTTGTTCTTCCACAACACTTGTAGAAATCATAGCACACTCATCTTTTTCTTCCTTACTGCTAGCAAGTGGGTGACTTATATCATCATCATCATCTCCTCCTGCACTGGATTCACTAGGCATAGGAACCTCATATAGTTCTGTATCTATAGAAACCATAGCATTCTCATTTATTTCTTCTGTTTTCACAGAGTGGAGCTGACCATCATATTCAACAGCTGCACTTGACATAGGAGCCTCAAATTCTTCCACAATACTGGTGGAAATCATAGTGCACTCATCCTTCTCCTGCTTGCTGCTTAAAGTATGCACACACTCTTTAAACTCTGTAGCTGTACTGGGCATAGGCACCTCTGTGTCTTCAGCGTCTATTAAGATCATAGAGCTTTCCCCACTTTCACCTGCACTTCCAATAGCAAGTGGACCTTCCTCAGCATCCATGGCAGAATGCAAGGCGGCATCACTGTCTTCCACTGTACTGGTAGGAATAAGAGAATTTTCATCTTCTTTTGGAATCGCACTACTTATAGAGGCATTGAGTTCTCTACTGTCAAAGGAAGTCATGGCGTTCTCATGTTTGTCTTCAGCTCCAGACTGACTCTTATCTTGCACTGCCATAGCACTAGTCATGGGACCCTCACATTCCTCAGCATCTAAGGGAATCAAGGTGCCTTCATGCTTTCCTCCACGGACAGTCAAGGCACCCTCATCTGCAGCACTTGCACTGGTTACACTGCTTTCAGCAATCCCTTTAACATTTTTGTGGTTTGTGACACAATTAGCTTCTTTCTCTGCGCTTGTTATGCTGTCAACAGTAAGCTTATTTGCATTAGTGCCAGCCACTCCTGACTCAGCTTCCATTTGTTCAGCAACTATGCAGATAATGGAACTTTCACCTTCTTCTGCACCTATACAAATTAGTGCATTTTCACTTTCCATTCCTGTACAAGTAGAAGCATGCTCATTTTCTTCATTTCCTCTTCCTGTACTGGTCACGATGTCCTCACCTTCTTCATCCTCTTCTTTTGAGCCTGTACTAGTCACAAAACCTTCATCATCACATGGACCTACGCTGACAGTAGTGACACTGGCTTCTTCCTTTATCCTTGTACTGTCCATTAGACTTTCACATTTTTCAGCTTCTAAACAAACTGCAAATCCCTCATTGCTGTCTTCTATCCCTGTGCAGACCACTGAAACTTCAGCATCATCTTCTGGAGTTATGCCTGTGCTGGTCACTGCACTTTCACCATTTACAGTATCCTCAGATTTGTCACCACTAGTTCCAGTTGTGGCACTGTTGTTTGTGACCACTGCGATACAGGCACCAGTTACAGTGCTTTCTCCTTGGGCATCTGTACCAGTCACTGAGCAAACGATGAAGTTACGACCTCCTTCTTCTGCACCTGTGCAAGTCACAGTGCCTTCGTGTTCTTTAACTTGGCCAGCTCTCACACTGCCCTGAAATTCACCTGAACTGTCACTACTTGTTGACCCTTCACCAGTTTCTGTCCCTGCACTAGTTACAGCTCCATCACTCTCTACTTCACCTAAGCAAGATACAGAACTTTCAAATCTGCCTGTACCTACACAAGTTGAAGTCTTTCGCTTTTCTTCAGAGCCTGCACTAGTTACAGCATCATCTTTTTCTTCTGCCCCAGCACTATTCACATTGTCTTCAATTTCTACTCCACTTGCATTGACTGAATCTTTACTGCTTTCTTCTGCATCAACCATGGTACAGTCACCATTTTCTTCTCCTTCTGTACTTGTTAGGAAGCTTTCACTTTCTGCTAATCCTTCAGTGACAACACTGCCACCACCTTCTTCAGCTGCTGCAACAGTACATTCACCAACATCTGCACCTGTGACGAAACTGCTGCCCTCACTACTTTTCACCCATACGTCTGTTGTGAAACCTTCATCAGCTTCTATGCTTGTGCAGATTACTGTCACCTCACCTTCTTCGTCTGAGCATGTCGTTGTAGCATCACTGTCCTTTTCAGAATGTGATGCACCTTCAGCTCCTTCTTCTCCTGTACTAGTGGCCATTGAAGTGCTCTCAATGATCTTTTCTGTGCTAGTTCCTATCACAGTGGCCAGAGTTGTTTCTGGGCTGCTGTACAACAAACTATGTTTACTGCTTCCTGCACTGGTACCTACTGCACTGCTTTCATTTTTATCTTCCACACCATTCCCTTCTTGCCCACTGGCTACAACAAAGCCTTTCACTGCTTCCTCAGGAACTCTTTCAGAAACAAACATGGAGGAAGACTGTATCATATCATCAGTATCATGCACCTCGTTCTTTTCTGCATTATCCATCACTGTGCTTCCTTCTCCCTTTATGGAAGGATCTGCACTCAAGCACTCTCTTCTTTTTAGGAGAAGTTCTTTTGTTGTTACATCTCCACAATCTTCACTTATGTCAGTTATTAAGTTTTCCTCTTCTATTTTCAACTCACTTCCCTGAGTGCTTTCTAACTTCGCTGCTTCATCATAACCTTCTTGACTAGGTAACCCAGCCGAACTGTCTTCCATTGCCTCTTCACCAGGCCAGTGCACTTTATCTTTTTCTATACTGTTTGTCATAGTGGTGGTGTCACCATCATCTTTCATGATAGAACTCAGCACCATACTCTCTTGTTGTTCCATGTATACAACCTGTGCTGCATCATTCTTCAAAATGAAAGCATCTTCAAATAAAGAAACCCCATCTGAATTATGGCATTCTTTAGACATACTAGTCAAGGAATCTGTAAAATCAGAAATATCCATATCCATGGACTTTGCATCAGCTGTGTCTTCTCTGGAAGAATTAATTGCTAAACGAACATCATCTGAATTAGAATTTATTACAGTTTGTAAATTCTTTGGTTTTCTGCTCTCTTCTGAAGCTTCATCCTTACTGGGAACATTCAGTAAGATTCTACCACTTGTTTCATATACAACACTCATTTTATAAGCCCCTTGTTTATTGGGTTCTTGATTCACAGAAGCTTGTTTGGATGAAGTGTCTAAGGCACCAACTTGTTTATGAGAGATATCTTTTTGTTTAACATTTTTTTCAGCTGCAGGCAGAAACTGCGTTTCACAACCTTTAAGATCTACCAAGATATGTTTTAAATCCTTATCTGATAGAGATATTTTTTCTTTTGCTGAATACTTGGCATCTGTAACATGGAGTGAGTTTTGAATGTTTTTTCCTTCAATGTCAGATGCTTCCTGTGCTTTCGTTTGTTTCAAATCGAGTTCCATCAGCTCTTCCTCATGACCAAAATGCAAGTCATCATTATTCACATTTGACTTCTGAGGGGCTGGAGCAGAGTTGCTTTCAGTTGTGCTAGTTGATTGCTTTTCCTCTCTAAGTAAATCTTGGTTTGATATACCGCCTTTTCTATTTTCACAGGATATCCTCTTACTTTGTTTTTTATCCATCGCCACTGTGATGTTCAGTACTTTTTCACGTCCACTATCCATTTCTTTAATATCTTTATCTTCCAATTTGATACTCTCTTCCTTCTTCTTTATTTCCTTGTTGCTGTGCTTTAAGTTTCTGCTTTTGTGACTTTCACCAGAGAACCTTCTTTCTAGTTTGGAATTGCTTAAATCCTTATCACCTCTGTATTTCTCTTTTACGGATCCTTTTTCTCCAGAGTGTAACTTAGCTCTATGACTGAAGTCTTTTTGTGATTGTGTGCCACTTACAAGCTCAAACTCAGCACCACTCTCCTCAAAAACTTTGTCATCATTCTTGGATTTGTGCTGTTTATCTGAATCATTCTCTTCTGTGCTCTTATCTTTCTCCAGTTTCTGACCAGGCTCTTGTTTTGTTAAATTTTCCTGTAATTCTGCTTCAGATGCTTTGAATTGTTTACTATGACTCTTTGACTTAGACTTTAACAAAATCTTGTCTTCTACGAGGCTCTTAGACCTTCGTCTGTCTTTATGAACACCATCTTCTTGTTTCAAATTACCATCAGAGTTAGTTGATTCTATTTCATGCTTATCTTCTGAGTAGCTTTCACTCCTTCTGTGTGATGCAGAAGCGAGTTGCTTTGAGGCACTTAGGGAATCCTTTTGTGGCCGAGAATCACTCAGGGACCTTTTGGACTTATATTCTGCTCTTGATTTTTCTGTTGAGAGATGTCTGTCTCTTTTATTTTCCTTACGCAGCAATTCATCAGCTTTTAAGGTTGATTCAGAAATATTTTTCCCATCTTTTCCTGTTACTGATATTTTCCGTTCACTACGATGTTTATTTTTTCTTTCAGATTTGTCATCTGAAGAAACCTTCAATTGTTGATTATGTTTCTGGCTGCCATCTTCTCCTTTCAAACTTCTTTCAAATGAATGGAGTTCACCATCTTCACTTGCTTTGTGAATACTGTCTCCTTTATACTTGTGCTTTAAAGAAAATTTATCTTCTAAAGCAGTTCTTTCCTTTTCATTTTTATCTCTGTAAGACTTGGCTTCTTTTTTGGCAACATTTCTCATATGTTGAATTTCTGTGTCACTATCTTTTTTGGGATGTTTTTCATTTTTAAATATGGATTTCTGCTTCTGTAGTTCTTCAGTATTGCCTTCTGCTCTATCCAGTTGCCTTTTTGGATCCTTTGTTTCACTGTCCTGCTGGGCTCCTTCAGCCTGAAGAGAGGTGAAGGTTTTTCTTTTATGTTCTTTTTCTGCTTTAGAATCACTTTTGCATTCCTCAGCCAAATGCACTGATTCTGAAAGTCTTCTAAGCTGTTTAGACATTTCACTTTTCCCATGATTATGCTTCAATTCTTTGGAAGAATGTTTTTCACAAGTCTACAAAAGAAAGTTTTTATACGTATAAGCAAATGTTACACAGTTCCTTCACTATGTGACCAAACACAGTTGTTTAAGGGCAAAGTCTCAATAAAAACAATACATTAGAGAATACACTTAACGCTGTAATAAAGATTCACCTAAAATATAGGCAGCAACAAAATGAAACTTGCCATTTTAATTATCTGCCATTGTGGGAAAATCCAATGAAACAGAAGTTAAACAGTCTGTTTGTTTGAACTTTAGTATCTTTTCTTTATAAAAGTTATCTTTTTTCTGAAATTATTAAAATGGAGTTTTAAATGGACAATCACAATTTCAAGTATTCTGTTTATTTTAAATAGCCTTTACACTGCTTAAAAAAACAAACCCAAACCAAACCCACAGAAGATAAATCTAGATTTCCATGTGAACTTCTGACTATCACTGTTTCTTTGTTAACAATGTTGTTGGTAAAAACTCCCACCATAAAAATGATCTTTTCTTTACTGTTTGGACTACATACAGACGTCCTTTAACTTTCCAGTGAGAAGTTTAAATAGATCACACTCCTCAAGTCTTCACATATAAGACACACCTTGCCCTTTTTAAAAACCCAAGATACTTCACAGAATAGGTCTTAAACTATATTTCGTGTTCTACTACAACATGCATCAGTACTGAATACACAGACAGCATATTCTAGTGGCTACTGGAATTCAGAAAACATTAGTACAGCAATGTCAGATCACTAATGCAGTTGTAAGAACTAGCAGGAAAAAAGTAATTCGTAAGAATGAATGCAATATTATGCAGTTTGCATGGACATATGAACAAGTACTATTACAATTAAAAAGGAAGATCAGATGGTTTATGCTTAGGAGACACACACCTCATTTGTCTTTTGTATTTCTTTAGAATCTTCCTCAGATGGTTCATATTTCTTTTTGCAGCCATCTTCAGCATGCCTGAAACAAGTATTTGGACAATTTAAAAAAGAATCAGTATCAGCCAAACATTTGTTTATAAACTGTCTGCTTTCAAAGCTGAAGGAGACAAATGTACACTAACAATATCACAATAGAATGTTAAGGATTCGAGGAGTTATTAAAGTTATTATTACCTTGGTCCCTCGACCCTTAACAAGGATCACGCAACTTTTGACTAGCCAATTTGTCCAAGCTTTTTTTCTCTTGGAAAATTATGTGTACCAACTTCAAAGATACCCTCTGGGCATTAGTGCTTTAAAGCAAGCCAGTCAGCACTGCTGTTGTCCCTATGAAATAAACAAGAGATCTCCTTTCCCCACACACACTCCTATGTAGGCAGACACGTACACATGTACATATCTATGTAAAATATAAAGATCAAGCCAAGCTGACTAACATTAGATGTCCAAACATCTAAAATCTCTCTTCTCATGTCTTCATTATCAGTGTGAGAAAAGCCACACAAAGGCTGCTACTGCAGCCTGAGCTGCAATATATTTAAGCAACTGTATTTGATTTTCTGCCTGAACTTCATGCTTATTAATAACAAAATTATGTGAAAATTTTAAGAGGAAATTATTAAAATGGGTAAGTCTAACTGCAAAGTTGAAGAGAACCTTTCCAATCTCCAAAAATGAATGTTCAAAAACTTAATTCCTTTTGAGCAAATACACGAATACCTTGAATCTCTTTTTCTTTTTCTGCTCAAGGCTACTTTTTTTTCTAAAAATTTCTGTTCTTTAAGCACATCCTTAATGCTGGTACCAGTAGCTTTTGACTCAAGACTTCTTGATGAAGGTTCTTCTAAATTCAAGCCGCTTTTTCCTAAAATAACACACAAATTGTGAAATACATAAGCATGTAATTGTATTCAGGTATAAACGTGACTGAAAGTAGTACAGAGAGTGTAGCAGAGAATACTAGTGTGTGCAGGTATTCACTGCATTTAAGCAATGTAGTAATATATAAAAGTATATATGAAGAAATGAAGATACAGAATTTTGCATTAATAATTTGCATTATACATTTTCTGTTATATTGCTGTTGAAATGTTGGGTTTTTAAAGGGAAATTACTAGAGACCTATTACCAATATTTTAAGCCCAATGTTTTTTTCCAGAGAGAGTGAGCAAATGAAAGCAGGGCAGCAGGGGCTGATATAAAAGTGCATTCTCATACCTTTAGCATTTTGATTTGCAGTTTTCAGGGATTTTGTTTTTTCTGCAGCCTTCTGTTTACGTTTTTCTTCAAGTCTCTCCCTGTTAATTTGTCTTCTTAGGAGTCTCTCTTCTTTTTCTTTGGCCTGGAGATACAAATCCAAGGAAAACAACTTATCGTTAGGTCAAAGAGTATTCTTTGACTGCAAATGTATGTCTAAAATGCACAGAAAACAGAACATTGTAGCCTGAGCCAAACTGAAAAATAAGTAGTCCTTAGAAATCATTATATGACAGTTAATGGAATCCTCTACTACTTCCCAGAAGTGAAACTAGCCAAGTTCCAGAGTTTCACTGCTGCTTAACACTGCAAACAGAGGCTGAGGCATTCTTAAATAATATA